>NW_028230438.1:16786777-17071777 GCF_043228905.1 Azolla caroliniana
CATCACTGCTTTTCTTCTTTCGATAGGGGTCCGCGACGACGTGTGGTGTTGATTTCCATTGGAGTATTTGTTGGAGACGTTTATGAAACCCTTGCGTAATTGGTCCTTGTTGTTGTAACGCTACAATGGTCGCTTCGAGTTGTT
Source organism: Azolla caroliniana (assembly GCF_043228905.1). NCBI lineage: Eukaryota > Viridiplantae > Streptophyta > Polypodiopsida > Salviniales > Salviniaceae > Azolla > Azolla caroliniana. Next base: position 16,786,922 of record NW_028230438.1, read on the forward strand.
GCACACGTAACGCTAGGTCCCCGTGTTGTTGTTGCGTCAGCTGCTTCTCTAAGGAGATTTGTTGAAGCTTCCCCAACAGTTGTTGATTTTCTTGTTCCAATGCTAGAAACTTCTCTTTCAAGCATTGCAACTCCGAGAAAACGAATTGATATGCTTGAGCGCTAACAGTGGCCATAGTATGAGAGAAAAGAGGAATAAGAGATTAGTATGAAGGGAGGGTGAAGTAAGAAGATAAAAGGAAGAGAAGGAAGGAGACTAAAAATAGGTTCAAACTGTAAGGAACAATACTAAGACAAAGAAGTATTGTCAGGAACAGTATTAAGACAAAGAAGGAATTAGTACTAAAAGATGAGGATTAGTATTAAGGGAGGTGTAGAACTCTCGAGAGAAGGAAAGAGTGAGTGAGTGAGTGTGAAAGAGAGAGAATGATGATAACAAAAGATATATATTATGTGAAGAGAATATACAGTAGTAGCTAGGAGGCTTAAGATTGGCGTTGAACCGATTTGGTTCGAATTAATGCCTTATGCCTCCTTTTATAGTGTTATCAGGAGTAATCCTGAAGTTTCTAGAATGTTCCAGCAAATTTTGAAATATACATCTATTTTCTATAGTAAAACTTAAATGAAAATAATATCCTTCGTATTACAATATATAGTCTAATGGTCAAGAGCTTGACCCATGTAACATAAGGTCAGGGGTTCGAATCTTGCCATATTAGGACAACGACAACACGATGTTGTGATGTGGTGTGTATAGTGGGAGAAAAAGTGTGGTTCCATGCTCATTACACAAACACTTGTAAAAATAAAAATAAGCATAGGGCCTAATGGCATTATCAACTTTTATGTATTTCATATTCATATTACATAGGAAACAACCATACAAAACCATCTGCACAATACCATGGGCTTGGTATCTCCATGTACAGTACAAGCAAGACCGTGAGCACAAAAACCATGGCTCCAAGCCCATGGTTTTGTGCATGGAGATACCTATAAAAACCCCACTAGGGCTTGTGTAAAGGGGGGTTGAATATGTGATATGATCATCATTATCATGAATACACCATTCTTCTTATTCGTACTCTCATTTATCTTCTCAAGTGTACAAATTTTGTTCTTTTCATGTGTGGCACTGTTTTCCTCGACTTTACGCTCACATCGTCATTTTTTTGATAACTTGTCAGACATCCTCCCTAGTCCAAGACCCCGGTGGTACCGCTCCAATAGCATACACACATGCGAATCTTTGTGACATCATTTGGTGAACCTAACGTGAAGAGTGGCAGGGGAGGATGAAGACGGACGAAGAATATCTCATGGAGGAAATGTCAAAAGTGATGGTGGAATTTTCGAGAAAAGGGAAAAGACGAGACGTGGCCCAACAAGCCGTTGAGAGCGTGATTGAGCGAGTTAGTTGTTTCAACGGGGGCGAAGTCCCAAATTTTCTAAAAGCCTACAATGCCCAGATGGATTAGAGAGGTGTGGAAGAAGCAATGAGGATGGAGTACTTTTGTCGGGTGGTGGTTGAAAGAGTTTCAAGAAGCTCACGATTCGTGGGGGATCCTTCGAAGAAGCTTTACAAGAGGCTTTAAGAAGTTAGAAACTACATTGTAATTTGGGCATGAACTCCATGGATCATCCTCAATCCGATGGACAGACAGAATGGGTAAATCAAATTATTGAGGACATGCTATGAGCATACGTTGGTGCAAAGCCAACCAAAATGAGAACGTTATCTCCTAATTTTGGTGTTTGCTTATGTTGCATATGAGGGACCGGCCACAACCGAATTCCAAGACAAATGCAAAGACAAGAAGAGACTAAACAAAGCAGAAAATGACACAAAGAATGAAACAAGATGTTAACGTGGAAAACCCTTGAAGGGAAAAACCATGGGAGCCCATAGACTCCGAACATAATCACTATGTATCGAGAGGAATACAACAAGAGGCTCTGAGGCAACAACATCAAGGTCTTCTTCATCTAAAGACTGTTATGAAGGAGTTACTCACACTCTCTCCCACTCTTTGTCAGACTCTCTCTTACACCCTAGTTACAGAGGTAACTCTACACACTAACTATTCACAACAATGATTCATCATATCTAACTACTTGCCCTAACAATATTTATAATCATATACACAATACGAGTTATTTACAAATATATCCCACTAAGGGCACATTGAGGCTATTTACAATTATAACCCTGAGTTGGCTTTGATCGATTCGACTATTAGCCGAATCGATTATTACCTAATTTTTTGCCTCGACTGAATCAGGAATCAGTCGATTTTTCAGCCTCGGCCTGTTGACTAATTCTGCTTACTCTTCTCTCTGATTCACGTTCTCCTTCCCATCCGAACATACCTGTTTCCTAACAGCTTTACTCCAAACATACATTGATGGGATATAGTCTTTTTATGTTGATGTATGGTTTTCAGCCAGGAGACCCGATTGATGTTAATATACACCATGATGAGTTGCACAGTACGAAAACTTTCTAAGGGATATGCAAGATATGTTGCATATTGCACGAGATAATATAAAAATTGCTCAAGATAGAGCGTGTTTTTATGCTGACCATAATAGGCAACATCGTGTATTCAACCTTGGACAGAAGGTATTTCTATGTGTACCTCACAATTCTAAAACATTATATACGTGTAGGTGTACTAAGTTAGCGCCAAGGTTTTGTGGACCTTTTATAGTCCTCAAATGCATTGCTTCATCAACATATCGTCTCGCTCTTCCTTATGGTGTTGAAATCTATCCTATTTTTCATGGAAGTTGTCTAAAAGAATTGCTTGGTTCTGACAACAATACAATTACAATTCAAACTCTGGTTATTTCTGAAGATTTAACTTCTAAACCACATGTACCAGAGAGGATTCTCGATGTTAAAATGAAACATTTACATTCTATTATTTCCTTGTCATATGCTTACATTAGGATTAAGCTTTAACGTTGGTGATATATTTGATGAGAATCAGTTGTTGATCCTTCTTTGTTTGTGAATGTGACAAAAGCAAAACTTGTTGCTATATGCATTTATGTTGATGACTAGATTGTTACAAGCATAGATTGACATATTCGCATTCTTTGGGTTTCCCATTCAAATGCAAACGAATACGAATACGAATGGGTGGTCAAGTATTCGTTTAACTCAAAAAAAAATCTCTGTCCTTTTTAATTTCCTAGAATAAAAAAAGGAACTTGACAATAAATAGGGATAATAAAAGAGGGACTTGGGATTTAACACTACTAAATTTTTATAATAAATGTAAAACTTATAAGTTATAAGTATTCGTTTTATTTTTAATAAATAAATAAAATAAAATAAAGGCTCATTAATTTCTCACTTTTTATTCCCTCAAAACTTATGGATATTTTTATTTTCACATTAAAAATAGTACTTCAAACTAATCATATATGTATTCAAAGTTCATACTAATCATATTTGTATAATAAATATAAAAATATTCATTTTTAAAAAATTAATTAATTGATTGATTAATTAAAATAAGTTTCATAAACTCTCTTGACACTATAATCTATTAATGAATAATTGTTCTTTTTTTGGTAAAATAAATTTATTTAAATAAATAAATAAATATTTTATATTTATTTTGTAAAACGAATGGTTTTTTAATATTCTCGGGGCCATTCCATATTCTCGAATATTGAGAATATTGTGCATGGAGAATATCACGAATATCATGCATGTGTCAATCTATGGTTACAAGTGATGATGATGAGAACATCAAAGATATTAAAAGGAAGTTGAAATCTGAATTCAAAATTTCAGATCTTGGTGAGTTGAAATATTTCTTAGGTATTGAGATAGTAAAAAAAAGAAAACTGATTATGCTTATCACAAAGAAAATACTTTTTTGCATGTAAACCATTTACGAATGCCTTTGGATGATAATACTAAGTTTACATATCATGATGGTGAAAAGATTGAAGATGCTCAACTATATAGAAGTATAATTGGGTCATTGATTTATGCTACAATCACAAGGTTGGACATTGTTCATATTGTTGGTGTTTTGTCTCAATTTATTCAAGAGCCCATGGTGAATCATTTAAAAGTTCTATTAGAAACTTTTTCAGATACATTAAAGGAATAATCAATTATGGTTTAAAATTAATTTATGATTATGATGCTAATCTAGACCCAAAAGGATATTGTGATGTTGATTGGGCTAGATCTCCAAATGTTAGGAGAAGCATATCTGGATATGTGTTTATGTTAGGTACAAAAACCATATCATGGAGTTCAAAGAAACAACCAACGATAATGTTGTAGTAAAAAGTTTACATGTGTGGAAACTTGTAAACAAAATAGACACAACCAACTTAGTTGGACAACAATAGATAGTTAGGTAAGAAACAAAGAATGACACGTGTGAGAGAGAGAGAGAGACAGAGTTAGCAGACAACAAAACTTAATTCAAAATAATAACACTTTGTACATCGAATGTGCTCATTAAGCACTATTTATACAAGCCACTATCAGGGGCTAACAAAAATACTAACATGTACTTTAATGCTCACTTAAGAGCATCTAACATTAGATGCCTATTATATTCCTATTACTAAAAATAGGAATATAGGCCTCTAACGGCCTGTCAGCTCCCAACTGATTTAGGTGTCGACTTCTCCAGCGATCCTTCAGCCGATCTGGCTTTCGACTTCTTCGGCTAATCCAACATGTTGAGCTTGTCACTCAACACTCACCCTCAAGCTCAACTTGAGGTCATCGTTCGCTGTAGCCGGTCCCTCGCGTCGGCTCCTCCTGTCAACATTCCTCCTAACTCGCGCTTCTTGACCCGCCTGGTCTCACACTCCTCGATCCCTCTAGTCGGCTTGTATGATCCTTAGGCCCCTGTCGGCCTTCTTCAAACCCTTATGGCTTCAACGTCCTCTGATCTGTCAACTCTCTCATCTCGGCATCGTATTCAGTTGCCCTCTCACTCAATTGACGTTCTTTTGATTCGGCTTATCTGAATCATCTCCTTTATCCGAATTGGTTGTCTTTGATTTGTCTTCTCCTTCGGCTCTCCCCTTGCCCTCAGCTGGCTTTAGCTCCGGTTTGTCCGCTATGTTGCTTCCCATGTCAATTGGTCTTCCCTTCACCAATTTTCTCCCTTCCGTTACCTGAGCTATTTCAGTTGTCCCCTCCCCCTTGACTCTCCCCCTCAAGTTCAGCACATCGAGGTACTATAACCCAAGCATGCCCAAGAATTGTCATAACTTGTCGAGTCCAAGATGTTTGGTGAAGATGTCAACCACATGCCGATCGGTTAGAACACATTTCAGTTCGACTTCACCATTGAGAATGTGCCCACGCATGAAGTGATAGTGCACTTCTATGTGCTTAGTTCGAGTATGGAAGACAGGGTTCTTAGCAAGTTGGATGCTATTGAGGTTGTCGTCGTAGATCATCGTCAGATCAGCAACCTCCACCCGCAGATCCCTCAATAGTTGCTTAAGCCAAATGGCTTCACACGTAGCAACAACCACTCCTCAATATTCGGCCTTAGTGCTCGACGGGGCTACTATCGGCGGCTTCTTGCTGCACTAGGCAATTGTCACACTCCCCAAGGAGAACACATGTCCCAATGTCGATAAGAGATCGCCAACATTTCCAGCCCAATCGACATCCGCGTAGCCGACTAACTATTCGACTACACAAATCCGATATAGCATCCCACAGTCCTTAGTGCTGCTAACATATCTCTATCAAAGTTAATATGCGGAAGCTTTGACAAACCGGTTTATCCGGTAAACAATAGAAAACAAAGAAATAAGGAACAATTGGAGCTTAGGATACACATGAGAGACAGAGAGGGCAGAAAGCATAAACTCAATTCAAAATAATAACACCCTATACATACAATGTGCTCAGTGAGCACTTTTATACAAGTCCTTAAAAGGACTAACAGAAGTACTGACCAGTACTTCAATGCTCATAAGAGTGACTGTCACTAACTCCCAAAAATAGGCCTACGTACTAGGCTAGATTCGTAGGCCTCTAACGGCCTACCGATTACAATCGGATTCGGCTTCTAGTTCCAGATACCGATCTGGAAATTGATCTGGTTCTTTGTTCTGGACTATGATCCGGCTTTGGCTTATTCAGCCGATCCGGATTCGGTTGATCTTGTCCGCTCAACACTCCCCCTCAAGCTCAACTTGAGGTCGAATCAAAGTGTCTGCGTCTGTGGTAGTCAGTTTCCCCTAGCATCCTCCTGCCTGGCTCGCATTCCTCATCTGGTCTGGTTTGTCTTCCCACAACGTGTCCGGTTTCGTGCATCTTGACCTTCTCGATTGACTTGTCTGCTCAGAAGGCCCATGTTGTTGAGACTTCGGCGCTTCTCGACCCGTCGATCCCTCCATGTCGATGTCGACTTCAGCTGCCTCCTCGTCTATTTGGCCTTTAGTTGATCCGGCTCATTCGAATCAAAATCCTTTTCAGAATCGGTTGCCTTTGATTCATTCCAGCTCTTGTCTAAATTGGATGTCTCCAATTCGTCCTCAATCATCAGACCCTTTACCACATCGAACCACGTCCAGGTCTTGGCCCTCCAATCGAGTCTGTCCTTCTTGACTGTGATGTCATCACCGCTTGTTCCAACTTTATCGGATGTGCCAACTTCTTCAGTCAACTCGGGCGTCTTTTTCCTTTTCTTGTTTCCACATGCTTTGGTTGTTTCCTTCTTTCCGGCTACTTGTCTGGTGCCTTTGCCTGTTTTCCCGGTTTCCATTCTGGTTTCCTCCTCCTTTCTCCCCCTCAAGTGCGGCATGTCGAGATGTTTAAGACCAAGCATCTCCGAAAAATGCTGCAACTTGTTAGTTCTTAGGGTCTTGATGAAGATGTCGGCAACCTGTTGATCTGTCCGGACATACCGGAGTTCTACTTCACCACTGAGGACCCGCTCGTGCACAAAGTGATAGTGCACTTCGATGTGCTTCATCCGAGCATGGAACACATGGTTCTTGGCGAGTTGCATGTTGCTCATGTTGTCGTAGTAGATCGGGATCGGAGTTGGGACTTTGATCTAGAGGTCTTGCAGCAGCCGCCAAAGCTAGATGGCTTCACAAGTGGCAATGGTAGCGCCCTGATACTCAGCCTCAGTGCTCGAAAGAACCACAGTTGGCCGCTTTTTGTTGCTCCACGCAACAACCACGCTACCCAGAGAGAACATGAATCCGGAAGTAGACCGTCGATCCGACGCTTCTCCGGCCCAATCGACGTCTATATATCCGACTAGCTTCTTGGTTATACCATGTCGATATAACAGTCCCCGGTCCTTAATGCCACTAACATACCTCAATATTCGGTGTGCGCACTGAAGGTGCTCCATAGTTGGTTTCTGCATGAAGTGACTTATCGCTCCGACCAGATACCTAATGTCAGGTCGGGTGATCGTTAAATAAATAAGGCTTCTGACAATTTGTCGGAACCATTTCTCATCGCAGGCCGGTCCGGAATCAGGACAAAGCTTCAGGTTCCGGTCTAGGGGTGTGGAGACTAGTCGGCAATCCATCATGCCAAACTTGTACAACATATTCAACACATAATGTCGTTGAGATAACAATATGCCGTCGGGGGTATGGATGACCTCGATCCCGAGGAAGTAATGAAGGTCCCCAGGTCCTTCATTTCGAAGCGTCCGATTTCAGTGAGGCCCAATTCGGCGATGACTAGATCATCTACATATAACAAGATACATATCGGACTCTCCGAACCTTTCCGAATGAATAAAAAGGAGTCCGACTTGGGGGCCGCAAACCTCATTAGATGCAATCGGTGCATGATCTTCGAATTCCAAGCATGGGGGGCTTGCTTCAGGCCGTAAAGCGACTTCTTTAGTCGGCACACTGTCGACTTGTTCATCTCCGACTGAAATCCGAGGGGCTGGATCATGTAGACCCGTTCTTCAAGATCACCTTGAAGAAATGCGTTCTTCATGTCCATTTGGTGAATATACCACCCCCTTGCCACAATAACCTCTAGCACCACACAAACCGTCGTCATCTTTGCTACCGGAGCGAAGATCTCATCTTAGTCGATTCCGTGGGTCTACGCGTACCCTTTGGCCACTAGCCAGGCCTTATACCGGTTGACCGAACCGTCAACATTATACTTGACCTTGTACACCCACTTGCAACCAATCGGTTTGCAATGTCGGGGAGGGTAAACCAGGTCCCATGTGTCATTGGCATCAAGTGCCCGCATCTCTTCCTCCATAGCGGGACGCCATTGTGCGTCTTTTGCCTCTTCTACATAGCTCTTCAACTCAAGCACTTCCGCCACCTTTGTCATGTATGCATAGTGATTCACCATGTACTTGAGTGATTCACCATGTACTCATTTTACCCATACCATTTGACGGGGTTCTTCTGGCGGGTCGATTGGCACAGTTTCTATTCTGCTGATTTTTTGGCCGACTAGGACTTCTCTTCCTAAAGTCCGTCTTCAATCAGCCCGGAATCAGATTCACTCCGATCCGACTCGTCTCTGCCGGTGTCATATTCCGGCATCTTCTTCTTCCCCTTCTCTTTGCGTGTGAACCATCTCCTCGGTTCATTGTGCGGGGAGAGCATGACCGAGTGTCTAGTACTCACCGCCTCTTCATCTGATTGGTCATGCCAACTCAATCGCTCATGCGGCCCACTTAGCCAGAATGAGATCGGACTCTGATCTAGAGTACCGAATTGTCACGGATCATAAGCTCAAGAGACAAGCAAGAAGATAACCAAATGGACAAGAAAGAAGATAGTATTAAAGGAAAGACTCCATAACTGGTGTTGTTCACCTTGAATTCCTTTAAGGTGAACTCCTCTATTTATACTACATGGCATGCATACTTGTTGCACGCATGTAAATCTACAATAGAGCATGTAGGTATGCATGCATGTGCCAAGTGTAAATACTACAAGGGAGAAACTATGCACATGATGCTAGCAAAATAATAAGGACCAATTACATACATAACTATGTACTAGATATCTTGGTTAACTCATAATACTAGATTATAACATGGTCGTGTCAAGAGTTCGAATCTTGACACGAATCCCGTTTCATCTTCTGCCTATATCATTTCAGGCTCATTGGCCTCATCCTCCGGAATTGGGTCGAGTCGGACATTGGAGCCAATAGAGAGTGCCATGATGTTGACTCATCAAATTCTACATCTCGGCTCACTCGAACTTGTTTTGTTCGGGGATTATAACACGTATACCCCTTTTGCTCATGTGAGTAGCCGACAAGGATGCACATGTCCGACTTCGGGTCTAGCTTTCTCTGTTGCTCATCCGGCACATGCACATATGCAATGCTACCGAATATCTTAACTTGGTGCCTTGAATTCGGCTTCCACCCGAAATACAGCTCATGTGTTGCCACCTGTTGAGAATCAAGCTCAACTTGGTCTAGTGTGTGAACTCACCTTGAGAGTGAAGAGACACTCCAATGGTCAAGAGTCACCATTATGTCACCACTTTGTATTCTAGCATTTAGTATGAGTCATAGAATCATATTCTATGACACATAACTTATGAGTTTTCACATTCCCCATGCTCCATGAGGCTTGTAGTTAATGAAGAGAGAGGGTGTCTACATAAAGCACCCTCCTCCCACCTTGTAGCATGTTGAGTCTTTCTCCTTTGTCAATATACTTTTACCTTGCGTATTCTCTGTGTTTCACTCTCTCTCTCTCTCTCTCTCTCTCTCTCTTACACACACACATAACTCACATCTCTTCCACTTCACAAGAATCCATCTCTTGATTCTTTACATGGTATCAAAGCAATTTGGTAGCTCGATCTAGCCCATTCGCCTCATCGTGATCGTGTGTTGTACTCTACGCCGACGACCAAGAACCGGCTCATAGCTATCGTAGCTTCGCTACATAGCTCGCATTCGAAGAGAGAAGAAGAAGAAGAAGAATCAACATAATGAATACTCAAATGGGGAGCGCTCTCCCTACCGAGAAGTTAGATCGAAACAACTTCTCATCTTGGGAGTACAAGATGCACCAATACCTTGTCGGACAAGGCTATTGGAGCTACATCAAAGGAGTGCATGAAGACCGACCCGCCGAAGCGGCTCCCGGATACACGACATGAGAGCAAGCCGCAAGCCGCGTGATGTATTGTTTGGCGACATGTGTTCAGGACCACATGCTCGGTTACATTCGAGAAGCCAAGACGCCGAAGGAAGTGGTAAAATCTACGAAAGATTTTCCGCCAACACGACCGTGAGGAAGCTTCAACTCTGCCAAGAGTTGAACAACATTCAACAAAGGGACATGTCCATCACGACATACACCTTGAAGATCAAGGAGCTTTGCGACTTGCTCAGCTCAATAAGCGTAAGTATAGATGATGATGAGATGGTGCAAATATGCCTCGGCGGCCTCGCACCACGGTTCGGCGCGATGTGAACCGCCGTTCTAGCACGGGAGAAATCTCCCTCCTTCTTCGAGCTCCAATCAATGCTATTGGTCGAAGAAAACCACATGCGTACAAGGAGCAATGAGTCAGAAGGCCACATGCTCTACACGCACTCTAATGGAGGAAGAGGACGCGGACGAGCAAGAGGCCGATTCGGCCAAGGACAAGGCGGAGGAGGTCTGACCTACAACAACAACTCCCAATTTCGGCCACAAAACGGAGGCCAACGAGGAACCTTCGCAAGAAGGGGGAGCTTCCACTCCGGCCCGAGCCGTCAAAACGCAACCGAATGCGGATATTGCGGAAAGCTCGGCCACCACGAAGAAGAGTGCCGAAAGAAGATGCGTGAATCGGCTTCCACAAGCCGACAACTCACGAATTACGCACACAACTCCGACCGTGGCGAAATGTACGTGCATAACTCTGACTACGAAGATTGTGGCGGAATGTATGCGCACAACTCCGACCGTGGCGGAATGTTCATGATGAAACATAAAGCAAACTCTATGTCGGCCGCTACCTCAACTAGTGCCTCTGGTCCGGAAGAGGTATGGTTCGTCGATTCCGGTGCCTCGAACCATATGACATCGCATCAAGAATGGTTCCGAGAACTTTGAGAGCCAGACTGACCCGGCTATGTCGAAACCGGAGACGACACTACGCACCCGATTCAGCACATTGGCAATGTTCTGTTCAGAAAAGAAGGTAAGCAAAATTACATTAAAAATGTCTTGCATGTATCAACCATTACGAAGAATTTGGTCTCCGTCGGCCAAATTGTAGAGCAAGGGATGCAAGTTCGATTTAATCAAGGCGGTTGCTTCATCGAAAAAGAGGGCCGACTCATCGCACGCGGACGAAGAGAGGGATGGATGTTCATTCTCGATTCACGCGAGATGAAATCCGCCATGTTTGCGAAAAACACGAAAGCCGACTCCGACATAGAGCTATGGCACAAGCGAATCGGCCACATCAATCTCAACAAACTCAAAGCAATGAAATCGAAAGGAGTCGTCATTGGACTCCCGACATTCAAAGAGAAGGAGATTGAAGGTGTATGTGAAGCGTGCCAATTCGGCAAGCAACACCGACACCCATTCCCGAAAGAGCGGAACGTGAGCAAAGGTCTACTCGACGTAGTCCATTCCGACGTATGGGGACCGGCGCAGACGGCTACATTCGGCGGATGCCGATATTACGTGCTCTTCATCGACGACTTCTCTAGGCACACTTGGATCTACCCGATGCGGAAAAAGAGCGAACTGTTCGGACACTTCCAAATTTTCAAGAATGAAGTCGAGAAAGCCACGGGCCGACATGTACGATGCCTTTGATCGGATGGCGGCAAGGAGTACTTCTCGGACGATTTCACGGCGTACCTCCGAAAGGAAGGAATTCGGTGAGAATTCACTTGTCGACACACTCCGCAACAAAACGGAGTAGCCGAGCGCAAAAATCGGCACATCCTCGAAGTAGCGCGGGCCATGATGAACGAGAAGCATATGCCCAAGTCATATTGGGCCGAAGCTGCAAATACGGTCGTCTACCTAATGAACCGGTGCACAACATCCGGCGTGCACGAGGTCACTCCGCACGAAAAATTCTTCGGAAAGAAGCCGAACCTATCACATGCTCGGATATTCGGCTCCATTGCGTACGTGCACATCCCCGACGAGAAGCGTCAAAAGCTCGACCCGAAGTCGGAGAAATGTATCCTCATTGGATACTCACTGGAGCAAAAGGGGTACAAGTGCTACAACCCCTCAACTCGAAAATCTTGAGTAAGTCGAGACGTCGTTTTTGACGAGTCCGCATCCTGGTACGCACTAGAGACAACTCCAACTCCGACTCCGCTTGACCCGGAATTCGCCGAACAAGAGATCGAGGATGAAGATTGCCTTATGCGCATATTCGAAGAAAGTCCGATCACGACCCGATTGGGCGGACCACAAGAACCTTTGAGCGATCAAAGCACATCACGGCCTAGCCCGAAGATGGACAAAGGCAAGGCGAAAATGTCGGAATACGAAGATGATCGCTTCAACGACGATGAGTCGACTCACTCACTCAACAGTGAGTTCGGTGGTTTCGAGGTACCAATCGGAGCCAAGAAAGCCCTCATCTCTGCAAATGAAAAGCTCCGCCGATCCACTCGTGAAAAGAACCCCGTAAGCCGATTCGGCTACAACGATTATATGGCGTACCATTACGCCTTTATAATGAAGGTAGTGACAGTACGGGAGCTGGAAACCTTTTCGGAAGGCGTGAAGGACCCGCGATGGATTGAAGCAATGAACGAGGAAATGTAGGCACTACGGAAGAACGAGACGTGGGATCTCGTTCCCACCTCACCACACAAAAAGGCGATCGGATGCAGATGGATCTACAAGGTGAAGTATAACGCCGATGGCTCTGTGAACCGCTACAAAGCTTGACTCATAGCGAAAGGATACGCTCAGACGCATGGCATCGACTACAAAGAGACCTTTGCCCCGGTGGCAAAGATGACGATGGTGCGGACCGTAATTGCGATTGCCGTGGCGAAAGGGTGGCACCTCCATGAAATGGACGTCAAGAACGCCTTTCTACAAGGCGAATTAGAAGAGGAGGTTGTTACCGGCCGGGAAAGGAGTCCAGAGTGGGAAACGGAGAGCTAATTAAGTAGTAGGAATGTGGTTGTAATTAAGCTATGAGTGTGGACGGACGGACCGGAATCGGTATGCCGTTCCGGATCCGGACCGATCCCGAACAGGTGCGGATGGCACCGTTTTGTAATACAGACCGGAAACCTATTTAAAGGCCCGTATACAATGTAATAGTTAGCGGTTAATTAATGAAAGCTTAAGCGTTGTTATATCTCTGTGTGTTAATTGTCGTTCTGTCTTAATTGTTATATCTTACGCGTGTTATGAAGACGATCCTAATAAGCAACTTAACTAAGTCGGATTAAGCGTTGAAGTCTAATCCGGTTGCCGTAACACCCTTTGGTGAAGTGTCTCGCGTAGACACCCTGTGTGAGGTCATTGTCCGGCCCGAAGAGTTAACACACCTTTTGGCGACCACTAAGGCGACCCCCTTTTGGAGACAGAGTCGAAGAATGATACGCTGCGAAGAATGATGCAACCCTCATCAACGCGAAATCAAATCGACAATGTGTGAGAACTGGTGGAAATGTAAGAAAGAACGATGGCGCGATAACTATTCACTGCAGAATTAGGCAAGAAAAGCGGCAAATGATGGCAATGATGTGCGGCAATGCAAGCCATAGCGACTAAGTGCAAGAAATGGCGAAAATATGCAAATGACGGTGACAATGTTCAGCAAAAGTATGTGCGAGTGAAGCGGAAAATGACATGTTCTCTACTGCACGATTTTGCTGCTATCAACGGTATTTTGAGTGTGTTTTGTTGGTTAGGTTGGGTCTATTTGGCTTGAATCTAATCGCAAAAGAAAAGATAAAGATAAGAGCATGATGGCACTGTCTGGAAGAAGTGGATGAAGACGAAGAGACATACAAACACAACAGAAAAGACAAGCGCCATACAGGATAATGATGAACAAAAATCAAGACGGCCAGACAAACGAACCGATAAAGATGGCATTGGAGACGATTGGAGATGATGATGGAGCCGGAAGATAGGCCGGACAATGGCTAGAGTGGCAACTAACGGATAACCGATGAAGCCAGATACCAGAACCACTGAAAGGAGAGGTTGAACACTGACGATGACTGCTAGAGACTAGCCTGAGCAGTGGCCGAACAACAACGAGCGGCAACCGAACAAGGCCATACGACGAAGACAAAGGACAAAGAAATACACGAAATAGCCAAATAGAGATTATCGAAGGGCCGGAAAGAAAGTGATGGTCGGGCCGAACAGAAAGCCAGACGAGCCGAATGGACAAGTACTAGACAACTGACGACCGGATAGACGACGAGAGGATGACCGGAACGGACGGACACGCCGGACAAGGCGACGGACGAGCGGCCAAAAAGTAGCAACAGCGGACTATGGCCGTACAGAGATAGCAACGGAGCCGGAGACACAGAGGCGGACTCAAACGGATGGGAACCGACAGAGACGGTGATAGAGTCCGCAACAGAGGCAGCCGGACAACAGCCGACACAATGATGGAAAAGGCCGGTGAGGCCGAAAGGGCGCGACCACACCGATTGTCGGACAGTGGACGAGACGGCCGGGACGACTGACCGAACGCACGGTCGAAAGAGGAGGACGACAACCGAACACCGACAGAGACGGAGGAGAGGCCGGAGAGCGACCTAAGAGCGGTCGTAGTGGCCGAACGGAGGCGGCTGGACAAGGACGACATCAGTGGTCGGAGATGGCCCCGGCAGGAGATGGAGACGGACGAGCGACCAAAGAGTGGCCGAGGAACTGCCGAAGCGGCCGTAATAGCCAAACAGTGGCCCGAGTGGCCAAACGGGCTGGACAGACGACCAACCACGACAACCAAAACAAAGACAACACAGAGAAGAAAGAGGTAGACATGCAGAAAATAAGAAGAAGAGAGAAGAGAAATGCAAGGAAGAAAAAGAACAGTGAAGGAAGAAAAAGATGTCATGGAAGAAGAGAAAGACACCAAAAACCACAGACAGACAAAGAAGCAACCGGGAGAGACAGAGAAGTAGAAATGAAGAAAGAGAAGAGAAGGAGACACAAATGGACCAACAGACAGAAGAAGAGAAAAAATGAAGAAAGAGAGGAAGACAAAACAGAAAGGAAAAAGGAAAAGACAAAGACAAGGGCAACAAATTTCAAAACCTTGAGGGTACCCATTGCAAATTCAAAAGTTCGAGGGTATATATTAGAGTTTCAATAACCAAAGGGCAACGAGGCAATTTCGAAAACTCATCTACCTAAAAGAAATGGACGTGATCCACACACAACTCACAAGATACAAAGAAGAACACACATACATACAACGTCTATTTAACGACCCGAATGATGTTACCAAAGTTCATAAGCCGACAGAACGATAAGGTTCGTGTCGCGGAAGATTCGTTGACCGACAAAGATGTTTGAGTCAAGCACTCTGATCGAGGGAGTCGATCGTTGAAAGGATCGATGGAAGTTCCGGTCGAAGAAATATCATCATCAAAGCATGTGGGATCGACATGCAAGGCACTTTCCCACGGGCGTGCCATATTGTGTTACCCCGTACGAGATGTACGGAGAGTCAAGTGTGATGATCGAGGGTCGAATGTTATCATGATGTTGTTGTGTATGTGTAGGAGGCATAAATGTAATTGTGAGTCGATACGTATGTGAACACATGCACACGTGTGTGCATGTGGATGGATACGAGGAGGTGTGAATGAGTGTCCAGTATGAATGCTCGAGGGGGCCTACACCCCTATGTATCTACCCCCTCTTGTACTATTTAACCCCTTATGGGGAATGAATGAAACATGAATGAACATTTTCTCTCTAATCTCTCTCTCTTTGACACCTTTTCTCTTCTCTCTCCCTCTCTCACATTGAACCCCCCTTGGGAGGGGGGTGGAGCCATTCTAGGCACCACCCCCCACCCCGCAATGCTTCTCTATATGATCTCTCTCACCATCATACTCTCCATCACCATGTCTATCTTCATTACCAATCATCATAGTTATCATTCATCATCGTCGTCGTCCTTAACCCTAACCCTAAAACGTACAACACCTTTTGGCGACCAGGAACAACAGTTGGCCAGCATCCTACATTTAGAATTGGAGCAACGGCGACGGAAAGCATTCGTCGACCGGCACAGGAAAGGTAACGAAAAAATGTTCGCAATCGGCAAACCAGTGTTAGTATTCCAAACCCGGATGGGCAAGATGCCAGGTAAACTAAGGTTTAGATGGACTGGACCATATTGGCTAACACGGGAGTATAATGGGTCCTACCAGTTGGGGACACTTGCCGGCGAAGTGCTGGGCAAATGGGTCAACGGATTCCGGTTAAAGGCATATAGAGGACCGATGCCTAAGAACCCATTTGAGCAAAGGACCGACTTCAACCACCAAGACGGCAGAGACGGCAAGCCGGGAACCGGAGAGAATGAGGCCGGTAAGGGTCCGGGAGGACCAACGGACATGTGACGTCACACTAATAATAATAATAACTAAAAGAAAAAAAGAAAAAAAAAGAAAAAAAAGAAAAGAAAAAACAATCATGCAAAAGCGAGGAATGAATGGATGAAAGAGCGTGGAGCGAAAAGGTACATCGTGGGCATTTAAAGCGCCACCATAGGACATAATGCTATTTTAAGTACGCGACATGCACAAATTCGAAAAAGGCGCCAGAATGCACAAACAAAAACCATTGCACGTAGAGACCCTCTACTTTCGCGAACCCAGGAGCACAGAAGCACCGAAACGTTGCAAGATCATCAGACGAGAACCTGCGCACAGAGAATCCCCGCCTTCTGAACTCTCTCTTTCTCAACCCCGCTCTCATCACCATCCATCCTCGTCACCGCAATCCGACACCGACACAGAGATGGACCCGCAAACGCTATCGGAAGCCGCCAAGACATGGCTGAAGCAACACGGGCTCGAGGGCTTCTTGATGATGATGGAAGTACCGCCACACAAAGAAGCCGACAAAGTGATCAAGGAAATCGATACAGAGGTCATAACGACAGAGGCGATTCGAGCGTTAACAGGCCTTCCGGAGGGAGGCATACTCACGATCGACAATCCAACCCCGGAGCAACTCATCAGGTATTTTGGTGAGTACTCTCTAGCCAGCAAGGGCTACCGGACACAGGGCGGCGGAGATATGTTGTTCCGCGAAATTGCTCGTGTGCTCCATGAATACGGCCACGTATACCCTAGACCCCCTGTCATGCCGCAGAACCGGGCAAGGATGATCATCGCCACCTATGAAGGGATCAAGGTGGATTGACCGGTATTGATTGCCGACGGGTTGTGTGCGGCGATCGAGATCGTCAGAGGCAAAGACGGCAAAGAAGGCCGAGACGGACGAAGGATATGGCACGCCGTAACGTAGTGGCTCACCCTGCTGGTGCCACCCGTTCAGACCGTCCAGCCCAAGAAGCGAGGAAGAGTGCCGGACGGCACCCCAAGGACGGCTTCCAAACGGCAACAGTTGTTGGCCTCTAAGGCCAGTAAGGGAAAGGCGGTGGATGCAGAACAGGCGGCAGCAGGAAGCGGAAGCCGGAAGCGCCCAACGGAGGCGCAGGAGGAACCACCGGCACGGCCTGTAAAGGTCACACTCCGCCGACCGGTGAATCGAGAAGTGGACCCCTTGGCGGCAAAACTCAATGCCGGAGCTCAAGAGGAGGAAATAGAGGAGGAGCCTACGGAGCACCTCCAGCGACGGTCATCGGCAAGGACCGTTGAGACAGCCGGGAAACGTTCGGACCCTCAGACGGAGGGAACACCGGCTCCCCAGACTGAGACTCCCACGCCAAGGAAGGAACCGGAACCGGTGCAGATGGCACCAGACATAGAAGCCCCGGCACCACCGGCAACACCGGCAAGTCCCATCCCGCCAGAGCCGGAAAGGTCACTACAGCCTCCCTCGGTCAGCCAAGAAGAAGCGCAAGGGGAACCAGGACAGCAGGATGGTCCACGGGCAGAAAAGGAACTGCAACTCGGCGCAACTAGGCGGGACCAACCCTCTACAAGTGAGCCCATCTATCAAACCTTCGTGCAAGCACAACAAGGCACCGGTAGCCTGTGGCTCCGGTGGATAGGCGAACAGATAGCCGGAGCAGTGGGGTATATAGAGGCGGAAGAAAGAGCGCAAAGCGAACGGTTGCTCGTCACAACCGAACAACTAGAGACGGCCCGGTCCAGAATCCGGTGCCTTGAAAAAAATTTGGATCACATCACGACAGAGATGGCCAAAATACGGATCCAATCACCGGTGACTCCGGTAAGTGTACAGAATAATGAAACGGAACGACCTGTACATAACAATAAGACCCCGACAACGGAAACCGTTCCGGCGAGAGATGCGGCGCGAGCTCGGGAGCTTGTGGAATTGAGAGAGGAACTTGCCGCACAAGAAGCGCTAAGGAGCCATGAACGAGAATTGAAGACGGCAGCCGAAGCCGAATTAAAGAAGACTACTGAGAACCTCCGCCGGGCAGAGGAGAGCCTCCGGAAAGGCCATCAAGCGTACGACCGGCTAAAGGAGGAGAAAGACAAAGTGTTGCAAGAAAAGGACAAGCTGCAGAAAACGGCGGAAACAGAGATTGAACGGCTAAAGGAAGAGCTCCGCCAGCAGAAGGACCGCGAGGACCGGGCCCGTCGTCAGATCAACGCACGGCTCAAGCAAAAGACAGATGATTTTGAGCACCTGCACCGGGACTACAAACGGCTGGAAACGGAGCATAAAGAACGGATGGCCGAGCTCCAGCAGGCAGTTGATCGGGCCGCGACGGCGATCGCCGACAAACGGGCGGAAAATACAAGACGCTTGGAAGAGGCGGAGAAGGTCCGGATGGAGCTCCAGAGGCAGCAGCAGGAAGACAAAGAGAGAGCGTCAACAGTATTGCAAAAATTACTTGAGCCCAATAGTACATATCAAAGGCAATTGACGCATTACAAGGCGCAGGCGGAGGACAACGTCAAAATCATCAAACAACTGAAGGAGGAACGGCAAGCGGCGGAAACCAAATCGCAATTGGGAACGAGCCGGATTCAGTCCATCCTCCGGGCATGGCTGAATCAGATGAAACACTTGATTGATGAAAGCTCCATAAAATGGTGGACAAAGTGGGCACAAAACGCGGCAGAACTCCAGTTGTTATGGGCGGATGTGGCAAACCGGCGGAAGGAAGGAGATGACTGTTATACGTTGACTTCCGAGGACTTCACCGCCATACGGGACGAGCTGGCCGACGACTTCCAAGTCCTGGCAAATGAACAGCTGGCGCAGGTCAGGCAGCTCGTAGCTCAGCTGGACGATGATAGGCTGGACGCTCAAATCCAGTTTGAAAGCTACGAGTGGTCCCGGGTACGGGAAGAAAAAGCACGGGAAGCGACAACGGTTAACCTTAGTGATGAGGAACCGTTGCCGGCTGAGGGCCAGCCGGGAACCAGTCAACCGGAGACCACTACGATGCAGGGAGCAACGACGGAGATGCCGGGGTCAGAGCCACAAACGAAGGAGCAACCGCAGCAACCACCAACGGACCCGCCGCAGCAGACAGCATCAGAGCAGCAACAGCAACAACAACAACAACCACTTCCAGATGAACCATTGGAGCCTCTCGAACAGAGCATTCTGGACATTTTGGACGAAGAATAGCAAGGGTCGGTTGTGGATTCGACGTACAAGGTACTGTCCCACGGGCGTGCCATGTGTTACCGGCCGGGAAAGGAGTCCAGAGTGGGAAACGGAGAGCTAATTAAGTAGTAGGAATGTGGTTGTAATTAAGCTATGAGTGTGGACGGACAGACCAGAATCGGTATGCCGTTCCGGATCCGGACCGATCCCGAACAGGTGCGGATGGCACCGTTTTGTAATACAGACCGGAAACCTATTTAAAGGCCCGGATACAATGTAATAGTTAGCGGTTAATTAATGAAAGCTTAAGCGTTGTTATATCTCTGTGTGTTAATTGCCGTTCTGTCTTAATTGTTATATCTTACGCGTGTTATGAAGACGATCCTAATAAGTAACTTAACTAAGTCGGATTAAGCGTTGAAGTCTAATCCGGTTGCCGTAACACCCTTTGGTGAAGTGTCTCACGTAGACACCCTGTGTGAGGCCATTGTCCAGCCCGAAGAGTTAACAGAGGTGTACATGATCCAACCACCCGGCTTCAACTCGAGCACTCATCCAAAAGCCGTATGCCGACTCAAGAAGCCACTCTACGGCCTCAAGCAAGCACCGCGTGCTTGGCATTCGAAGATAACGCAATATCTTCATCAAATCGGCTTCCATATGTCAAAATCGGACAACTCCCTCTACATACGAAGCGATTCCGCAAGTCCGATCGTCATCATCTTATATGTGGATGACCTAGTCATTGGAGGTGAGCATCTCGTCGAAATCACTAAGGTCAAATCCCTCCTTTCCGACAAGTTCAAGATGACGGACATGAAGGAGCTCCACTACTTCCTCGGCATCGAGGTAATTCAGACTCCGGCCGGAATCATGATCTCTCAACGACACTACATCCTCAACTTGTTAAACAAGTTCAGGATGGCTGAGTGCAAATCCGTGGCAACCCCGCTCGATCGTAATCTCAAACTAGATGCGAACTCCGGCACCAAAGCGTGTGAGCCGACTCAGTATCGGCAACTCATCGGGAGTCTCATCTACCTCACGATCACTCGACCCGATCTCAGTTATCCGGTCGGTCTCCTTAGCCAATTCATGCAAACACCGCGTGATACTCACTTGGATTGCGCTAAGCGAGTTCTACGATACGTGAGCGGCACAATGGATTGCGGCATCCTCTACAAGACCGCGATGCCAATACAACTCGAGGGGTACACAGATGCCGATTGGGCCGGCTACAAAGCCGATAGAAGATCAACCTCCGGATTTGTTTTCTCCCTCGGCAGCGGAGCAATATCCTGGAGTAGCAAGAAGCAGCCTACCGTCGCTCTTTCGAGTATGGAGGCGGAATAAAGGGGCGCAGCCGTAGTTGCGTGTGAAGCCGTATGGCTCAAGAGGATTTTGAAGGATTTGGGTGTACCCATCAAGGATCCGACTTCCCTTTACTGCAACAACATGAGCAGTATCTATCTAACTCGAAACCCGGTGTTCCACGCGCGGACAAAGCACATCGAAGTGCACTATCACTTCATCCGAGAGCGCGTTCTGGCTGGCGATGTCGATCTACAACACATTAGCACCAATCTTCAAACAACCGACATCTTCACCAAAGCCTTAGGAGCCGACAAGCTATGGCAATTCATGACCGATCTCGGATTGACAATCCCTGACCTGCCAAGCTTGAGGGGGAGTACTGAAGACACTACGCAATAACGCATGGATTCCGCAACCACGCAACGAAGCAGCGAAGAGCCGATCTACCACGCAAAGCCGCGAAGAAAGACGCAAGCCGAAGCACAGACTTCGCAACTACGCACGCAAGCCGAAGCACAGACTTCGCACAACACAAGCTGGAGCACGGATTCTGCAACTCCACATAAAGCGAGCCGACGCGGACTCCGGAACGCGAGTTGAAGCGGATTTCGGATACCGTATGAAACCAACCCGACTTGAGCTTGAGGGGGCGTGTTGAGAATCAAGCTCAACTTGGTCTAGTGTGTAAACTCACCTTGAGAGTGAAGAGACACTCCAACGGTCAAGAGTCACCATTATGTCACCTCTTTGTATTCTAGCATTTAGTATGAGTCATAGAATCATATTCTATGACACATAACTTATGAGCTTTCACATTCCTCATGCTCAATGAGGCTTGTAGTTAATGAAGAGAGAGGGTGACTACATAAAGCACCCTCCTCCCACCTTGTAGCATGTTGAGTCTTTCTCCTTTGTCAATATACTTTTACCTTGCATATTCTCTGTGTTTCACTCTCTCTCTCTCTCTCTCTCTCTCTCTCTCTCTCTCTCTCTCTTACACACACACATAACTCACATCTCTTCCACTTCACAAGAATCCATCTCTTCATTCTTTACACCACCTTATCCCCGATCCGGACCGCTTCGACCCAGTAGAACTTGGGCATACTCTTCTCTTCCAGCATTGCCCGTGCTGCCTCAACAATTGACCGGTTCTTCCTTTCGGCCACATCATTTTGTTCCGGTGTGTATCGGTAGTTGAATTCTCTTTGAATTCCTTTTTGTTGCAGATAACTGTTGAAATGGCTAGAAAAATATTATTTTCCACCATCCGACCACAGACACTTGATCTTCCTCTCTATTTCCCATTCTACAAGACTTTGCATGTTCCAGAAATAGTCGAAAACTTTGCTTATCCTTTCGATTAGGTAGATCCATGTGTGTCGGCTGCAGTTGTCGATGAAGGAGACGAAGTATCGGCTCCCACCAAGACTAACATTCTGTGCCAGTCCCCATACATCTGAATGTATTAGATCTGCTTGTTACGGCTCCGGTTTCTTTCGGTGGGGAACGGAAGCCAATGTTGTTTCCTAAGCTGGCAAGCTTCACATATTTGGGCCTTCTGGCCACTTAATTTCGGCAATCCGAAAACAACCTATTTTGATTGTAAGTCATGAAGCCTCTGGTAATTGACGTGGCCAATTGCTTGAGCCACAGATCGATGTCTAACTCGATCTTTTGACCCTTTACAAACAAAGCGGTGCCAACGTCATTGGTGTCAAGGATAAACATCCTCCTGTCCCGGCGCCCTTGCGTGATGATCCAACCTTCTTCCTCAATGAAGAACCTGAGGTGCATAAACCACACCTGGATCCCCTAGTCAACAATCTGCCTGACTGACACCAAGTTCTTTGTGATTGTCGGAACATGTAGTACGTTCATTAGCTTTCCCTTTTGTCTGACATGGCTTAAAGGGATTTCTCCGACATGCACAATTGGGTGAGGAGTGTCGTCTCCGGTTTTGACAACTCCCGATTGCTCCACTTTTTCCAAAAACGAGAACCACTCTTCATGGCTCGTCATGTGGTTTGATGCTCCGGAGTCAACATACCACACTTCCTCTGATCCGGAAGTAGTCTTCTTCGTTGAGTTTGCCTTGTGCTTCATCACAAAGGCTAGCTCTTCTCTAGTCTTACCAGTTTCAGATACTTCCGATCCTTCAACATAGTGCAAGCTTTGCCCGTTTCCCCGTCCGACCTTGCTAGATCTGGATTTATCCGAATTGGCGCACTTCTTCCAGCACTTGCTCTCTCTTTGTGGCCCTTTCGGCGACAATAACAGCATTCCGAGTCAGGCTTCGATTGCCGATTTCCGGCGGCGCCTTAACTCCCCTTGCTTGTGGAGGGTCCGGAACTGCTCTTGCCGACCACCGCTATTGCGTGCCGACTCACCACGTCCTCCACGCCCACAGGGCCGATCCACCTCAGTGTACAACATCCGGTTGTTCGATTTAGTGGTCCTTGACCCACTCGTGTGGGTTTCTTCAACCATGAGCATCGATTACAGGTCAAAGAAAGACGTTGGCTTCTCCCGGGTGCAAATTGCCGTCCAGATTGGCCCATACTAGTGTGCTAGACCACCGAGGCAGATCTGGACCATCTCGTCTTCGTCCACCGTCATGTTGATTGACCCGAGCGCATCACAGATCTCCTTGATCTTGGTGGTGTAGTCACTGACCAACATGTCCCTTTGCCGAATGTTGTTGAGGTCTTGGGGCGAAAATCTTTCGGAGATTTTTCTAGGCCTCCTTTAGTGATTTCGCATCTTTGATGTAGCCAAGCATCTAATCGTGCACACAAGAGGCGAGGTAGTACAACACCCTGCTCGCTTCTTGCTCCCAAACCAGGAAGTCCTTGTATGCCAAATCAGATGCTGCTTCATTTGCTCCTTCCACATAGCTCTAGTATCCATGCCCCAACAGGTACTGATGCATTTTATACGACCAGGACGCATAGTTGCTCCGGTCGAGCTTTTCTGTAGGAAGCGAGCTCGCCATGCTTCTGTCCATACCTTCTCTTTTCGGTCTATTATTTTACTGGTGCTTAGGCTTTGTCTTCATAAAAATGCTTGTTGGCAATACATGTTCTCAACCCTTGCGCTCTGAAATCATGTCAAAGTTAATATGCAGAACCTTTGACAATCCAGTTTATTCGGTCAACAACAAAAAATAGAGAAAGAAGGTTCAATGGAAGCTTAGGATACACAGGAGAGACATGTTAGGAAATAGGTCCCTCCAGATGGGAAGTGAGAAGAACCGTGTTGATGAGCAAAGCCCGAAGATGAAAGCAGAGAAGGCGGATATGATGAAGGTTCCATATGCCTCTACCGTCGGGAGCTTAATGTACGCAATGGTGTGTACTCGACCGGATATTGGATACGCAGTCGGAGTGGTGAGCCAGTTTATGAGCAATCTCCGCAAGGAGCACTAGAACGCGGTCAAATGGATACTCTGGTACTTGAAGGGCACTTCGAATATGTGTCTCCAATTCAGCTCCGGTAAAACTCAACTTGACGGTTTTATTGATTCGGATATGTCGGTTGATGTGGATACCAACCGGTCTATATCTAGGTATGTAATGACATATGCAGGGGGAGCTGTTTCGTGGCAGTCGAGGCTCCAGAAGACGGTTGCGTTGTCAACCACGGAGGCGGAGTACATGGCGGCTGTTGAAGCCGGCAAGGAAATATTATGGATGAAGGGCTTCATCGGAGAGCTCGGTATCCGGCAAGATGAATACCGGCTCTATTGCGACAGTCAAAGTGCCATCCACCTTGCTAAGAATGCAGCGTACCATTCCAGGACGAAGCACATCCAACGTAGGTATCACTGGATCCGGGAGCGAGTAGAAGATCGAGAGTTCGCACTGACGAAGATCCACACGGCCAAGAACGGGTCAGATATGTTGACCAAAGTAATGATACCCGACAAGCTAGATGCATGTCGGAAGTGGATAGACTAGTAAGACATCCCATGCCGGAGTGAAGGGGGAGTTTGTTAGGAAACAGGTCCCTCTGGATGGGAAGTGAGAAGAACCGTGTTGGCCGAGGCCGAAACCGGAAATCGTGGAGATAGCCAACACGGAAGGCTAAGTTTGTAAATAGTCGAAAGATTACATTAGTATATAAGTACTTAGGGAATTCATGTTATATGTGTGCATTATTGTAAAGTTACTGTTGACGATTGCCTCTGTAACTATGAGAGTGAACGAGTGTGAGTGGAAGCGTGTGAGCTCCATAGCTGCCTATTGGCGAAGCAGGATCTCGAGGTTGTTGCCTCTGAGATCTCTGATTGTATTCCTTTCTCTCATAGTGTTATGTTTCGGAGTTTGTGGACTCCATGTGGTTTTTCCCCAGTTCGGGTTTCCACGTTAAAATCTGTGTCATTCTCAGTTCTATATTCTGTTTTTCCTTTCCATTAGATTGACTATTATTCCGCACACGTACAACCGGTTGTGGCCGGCAACGATTTAACTACAAGACAGAGAGAACAAAAAACATAAACTCAATTCAAAATAATAACACTCTATACATATAATGTGCTCAGTGAGCACTTTTATACAAGTCCTTAAAAGGACTAACAGAAGTACTGACAAGTACTTCAATGCTTATACGAGTGACTGACACTAACTCCCAAAAATACGCCTACATATTAGGCTAGATTCATAGGCCTCTAACGGCCTGCCGGTTACAATCCAATCTTGACACTGATCCGGTTCTTCATTCCGAACTCTGATTCGGCTCTAGCTTGAGCTTATCTGTCGGAAGCGAGCTCACCATGCTTCTGTCCATACCTTCTCTTTTCAGTCTATTCTTTTACTAGTGCTTGGGATCTGTCTTCAGAAAAACGCTTGTCGGCAATAGAGGTTCTCAACCCTCGCGCTCTGAAACCATGTCAAAGTTAATATGCGGAAGCTTTGACAAACCAGTTTATCTGCCCAACAACAGAAAACAGAGAAAAAAGGTTCAATGGAAGGTTAGGATACACAGGAGAGACAAAGAGATCAAAAAGCATAAACTCAATTCAAAATAATAACACTCTGTACATACAATGTGCTCAGTGAGCACTTTTATACAAGTTCTTTGTTGAGAGATCAAGCTCAACTTAGTTTAGTTAGTTAGTCAACAATGTAACTTTGTAGTTACCTAGATAGAATCTAGTTAGAAGTGTTGACTATAACGACTTAAATAGGACCTTGTATTTAAGTAGGCTATTCTAGATCCTCCACTCCCAAGGTCATTTAATATAGGACTTACACGGTTGTACCTATATTCTCCTCACACATGTGCACCCTTGCACATGAGATCTATATATACCCCATTGATGGTATTTTTGTATTTGATGATGATGTTTTATAATATACACTCTAGTTTACTCATCCCCCATCTTGTGTTGTTTATAAGTGTATCTCTCCTCTCTCTCTTCCTCTCACACACATACACACACATATCACATAATCTTCCGCACTTATCAACTAATCACATAATTAGGTACTAATTAACTCTTAATTACTTACCTAATTCTTAACATGGTATCAGAGCGTGTGGTTTAGAAAATCCAGTAAGCCCACCTGACTCCGTGATTGTGTGTTCGAGACGCCGACGACAAAATCCGGCTATCAGCTACCCTAGTGCCGCTATGTAGCACGCATACGTGATCAAAGGAAGAAAAGCAAAAAGAGAAGACATTAATCAACATGAACACACAAATAGGTAGCTCGCTCCCTAGTGAAAAGCTAGACCGGAGCAATTATTCATCTTGGGAGTACAAGATGACCCAATACCTCGTCGGCCAAGGGTATTGGAGCTACATCAACGACGCTCAAGAAAATCGACCCGACTCAAAGAACGCCGACTACACAACATGGGAACAAGCGGCTAGTCGATTCATGTATTGCTTGGCAACATGTGTCCATGACCACATGCTTAGCCACATTCGAGACGCCAAGACGCCCAAAGAGGCGTGGGCGAACTTAAAGAAAATGTTCGCCGCCAACACAACCGCTCGAAAGCTTCAACTCCGACAAGAGTTGAACAACATTCAGCAAAAAGACATGTTCGTGTCGGACTACACCGCCAAGATCAAGAGCATTTGCAACTCGCTTGGCTCCATCAAAATAAACGTTGACGAAGACAAGATGGTTCAAGTATTCTTGGGTGGCCTCGCACAACGATTCGATCCATTACGGACGGCAATCTTGGCGAGAGAAAACCCTCCTTCGTTCTTCGACCTCCAATCAATGCTATTGGTCGAAGAGAAGCACGTCCGAACAAAGACCAAGAGATCGGACGGACAAATGTTCTTTTCGAATTCGGATGGTGGCTGAGGAGGAGGTCACAGCGGTAGAAGAGGCCAATTCGGCCCATTACACGAAGGGAACTCAAACCCTCACAGAAGCCATCAAGGAACCTTCGGAAGAAGGGGGAGCTTCCACGCCGAACATGGTCGGCAAACGAGGCCTGCAACTTGCGATTATTATGGCAAAATCGACCACTATGAGGCGGAGTGTCGGAAAAAGAGAAGTGAGTCAACTTCAACAAGTCAACAACTCACAAACTACGCATCGAACTCCGACTACGACAATCGTAACGGAATGTTCACGAATCACGCATCGAATTCCGACTACGGCGACCGTGGTGGAATGTTCGTAATGAGGCATAGAGCTAACTCTATGATGGCCTCCAACTCCGCAAGCACCTCCAATTCAGAAGACGTGTGGTTCGTCAATTCCGGCGCCTCACATCACATGACATCCCACAAGGAGTGGTTCAATGACTTGCGTACACCGGATCAACCCGGCTACATAGAGACGGGAGACGACACCAGGCATCCCATTTGGCACATCGGCAATGTCCCATTCGGGAAAGAAGGCGAGCAAACTTCCATCAAGAATGTCTTGCATGTGCCCACAATAACGAAGAATTTGGTCTCGATCGGCCAAATCGTGGAGCAAGGCATGCAAGTCCACTTCAACAGCAAAGGTTGTTTCATTGAGAAAGATGGCCGACTCATAGCGAAGGGGCGGAGAGATGGTCGAATGTTCATCCTCGATTCGAACGAGGTGAAATTGGCAATGTGCGCCAAAGGTCTCAAAATCGAGACAACCATCAAGTTGTGGCACAAGAGAATCGGCCACATAAACCTCCAACGGCTTCGAGCGATGCAAACCAAGGGAGTCGTCATCAGACTTCTGACATTCTAGTCAAAATGAGTCGACCGAGTATGCGAAGCGTGTCAACTCGGCAAACAACATCGACTCCCATTCCTAAAGGAGAGCCACGCAAGCAAAGGCCTCCTCGACGTCATACACTCGGATGTATGGGGACCGGCTCAAACGCCAACGATCGGCGGATGCCGATACTACGTAACCTTCATCGACGACTACTCACGCTACGCATGGATCTACCCAATGAAGAAGAAGCGCGAAGTGTTCCCCACTTCCAAAAGCTCAAGCGTCAAGTCGAAAATGAAACCGGTCGGCACATTCGATGCCTACGATCGGATGGAGGCAAGGAGTACTTCTCCGATGAATTTACCTCCTACCTCCAAAGTGAAGACATTCGTAGAGAATTCTTGTGCCGACACACACCCCAACAAAATGGAGTAGCCAAAAAGAAGAATAGGCAAATACTCGAGGTAGCACGCACCATGATGCATGAGAAACACATGCCAAATTTCTATTGGGCCGAAGCGGCATCCACGTCCGTCTATCTCATGAACTGGTGCACCACCAATGGAGTTCCTAAGCTAACTCCATACGAGCTCCTCGTTAGAAGGAAGCCGATCCTGTCGCACCTCAAGGTGTTCGGAAGCATTGCGAATGTAAGCATCCCGAACGAACAACGACAGAAGCCCGACGCGAAGTCGGAGGAATGTATCCTCATAGGATACTCATCCGAGAAGAAGGAATACAAGTGCTACAACCCTTCTACCCAAGTGGTTCGGGTAAGTCAAGACGTAGTCTTCGACGAGTTCGCATCTTGATACGCACCAGAGACAACTTCAACTCTTACTACGCTCGACCCGGAATCCGCCGAACAAGAGGTAGAAGATGGAGATCGCTTCAAACACATGTTCGAAGAATGTCCGATTATGGCAAGGCCTAGTGGGCCACAAGAGCCCCCACGCGACCCAAGCACGTCGTGGCCAAGTACGAACTTGGAGAAAGGCAAAGGTAAGATGCTCGAATATGAAGTCGATCACCCCGATGACATTGATTCGGATGTGTCGGTTCCCTCACTAGACAGTGAGTTCGGTGTACCCATCATACACATCTGGAGTAAAGAAGGCACTCACATCAGCGAGCAAAAAACTTCGATGCTCATCTAGAGCTAAGAACCCCATCACTCGGAATAGCTACAACGAGTACATGGCCTATCATTACGCCTTCGCAATGAAGGTAGCGGCCGAACAAGAGCCCAAGAGCTCCACCGAAGCGGCTCGTAACCCACGATGGGTGGAAGTAGTCGACCTTCGCCCACACACTACAAACCTTCGTCATTGGCTTGAGGGGGAGGAACCGAGATTGCCACGACGAAGAAAGCCGAAGGCCAAACGGTGTCATGATATGGCAAGACTCGAACCCATGACCTTATGTTATATGGGTTAAGTTCTTGACCATTATACCATCTATTGTAATACGTAGGATATTTTCATTTAAGTTTTATTATAGGAAATTAATGTATATTCCAGATTTCTCTGGAACATTCTATAAGCTTTAGGATTACTCCTGAGAACACTATAAAAGAAGGCACTAGGCATTATGTTGAACCAAATTGGTTCAACGCTAGTCTTAGGCCTCATAGCCATCTTGTACTTACTCTTCCTATAATATATCATATGTTATCATCATCTCTCTCTCTCATCCTCACTATCTCTCTCTCTCTCTCTCTTCTCTTCTCTTTCCTCCCTCTCGGGATTCTTACGCAATCCCATCCTCTTAGTACTAATAGTACTTCCCTTCTCTAGTATTAATTCTCTCTCTGTTTTAGTATTATTCCTGACAGTTTGAACCAATTTTCCTCTCTAGTCTTTCTTTTGGTTTCCCTCATCCTCTTATCGTTTTCTATACAATGGCTTCTATTAGCACCCAAGAATACCAATCCATTTTCTCCAAGCTATAGTGTCTAAAAGAAAAATTTGTTGCCTTGGAAAAAGAAAACCAATGGTTGTTAGGGGATCTTCAACAAATCGCCCTAGAAAAACAACAAACGCAGTAACAACATGGGGAGTTAGCGTTACGTGTGCAACAACTCGAAGCAGCGTTGCAACAACAAGGATCAAGTCCCCAAGGATTTCATAAAGAGCCCAGGATTGGACTTCCTGTGAAATTTGATGGAACGCGATCACAATTTAGGGGATTCCTCAATCAGGTACGCCTAGTCATTCAAATGCATTCGTCTCAATACCCCACTGATGCATCCTGAGTCGGCCTAATAGGCACGTTTCTTAGCGGCTCAGCCTTGGCATGGTTTGCTCCGCTTCTAGAAAAACAATCGCCCTTACTTA
This sequence comes from Azolla caroliniana, assembly GCF_043228905.1. NCBI lineage: Eukaryota > Viridiplantae > Streptophyta > Polypodiopsida > Salviniales > Salviniaceae > Azolla > Azolla caroliniana. The sequence goes on from NW_028230438.1 coordinate 16,817,476, forward strand.
ATAACTTTGAAGACTTTATTAGTGAGTTTAAAGCTTGCTTTGGAGATACAGACATCATCTGGACGGCGATCAACAAAATCCAACGATTGCGTCAAGGCAATCGTCCAACCTCTATCTTGTTGGGAGACAGGTCCCTCCGGATGGGAAGGGAGAAGAACAGTGCCGACGAACAAACTCGGCCGAGGCCGAAACGGTATGAGTACCCGGCTACGGAGAGCCGGATGGTGCAGGCCCGGTATGAACCGGATGAGTAGTACCCGGCTACGGAGAGCCGGATGGTGCAGGCCCGGTATGAACCGGAGGAAGAGACATATTCGTAAATATGTTTCTGAGAGCCCATTGTGGCTATATTTGTAAATAGCCGAAAAGTCATATTAGTATAAATATGACTTAGGGCAAACTAATATGTTGTTGTTATTCTTCCTTGTTGGTGCAAGAAGAAGAGAGAGCGCGTAACTGTACAGAGAGAGAGAGAGAGAACGAGGTCGTTGCCTCTGTTGTAACCGCCGCCTGTGGCGAAGATCGTGAGTCCGAGGTCGTTGCCTCCGTGTACTCACTGTTTTGTACATTCATACATAGTGATAGTTTGCAGCCTGTGAGCTGCCGTGGTTTTTCCCCTAGTTTGGGGTTTTCCACATTAACCTCCTGTGTACCATTTGTCTTCCTCTTTGTGTCGTGTTCTATTTCCCATTTTTCTGTGTATGAAAATAATCTCGGTTGTGGCCGAGCGTTGCGCATAAGGAACGTTTGGGTTCCCGTCATATCTACGTGGAGGATTTCCATCTACTCACTTCAGATATCCCCTGGGATGATCAGGCACTAATGGAGCAGTTTCGCTATGGCCTGCGAAACGATGTCAAAGATCTACTTCTAACCTTCCCCGAAGAACCAAAGTCTCTTACGGAGGCAATCAGTCGAGCGGTCTGATGAGACAACCGCCTTTTCGAATGACGTTCGGAATGTCAATTACAAATACCACGCTCTAGGCCGGAGCCCACTTACGCCTCAGTCGCGGCTAAACCGTTTGCACGAGACATACCTCAAGCAAATACTCTTACACTGATGGAGATCGACACCATGCGTCAACATGGCCCGTTATCGAAAGAAGAAAAGCAACGACGACGTGCAAATCGATTATATCTTTATTGCGGTGGACTAGGGCATATCGCAATCAATTGTCCCCATAGGCCAAGAAGATAAGTAAATCAAATCGTAGCCTGTACTAAACCCGAGTCAATTCTTCCCTTAGGAGTGTCTGATAGTATTAATAGTACTAATAGCCCAAGTATCTCAAACAAATTTGAAATCCTTAGTCAATTAGATGAAGAGTTAAACGATTGAGTCTAGCCAAAATAGGAGCCGTTTGGTTGGACAACCCTAGATCCGTACAGCCCATTAGTGGTTCCTGTTGGAGACAAAGTCGTCAGTGCGGAAGATCAAGGAGCATTCGAGTGCTGCTGAATACCTGCGTATGACTGTTTCTATGTCGTTGCACTGAGAGAGAGTGAGAGAGAGAGAGAGGGACACAAAAGAGTTTCTTATTTCATAAAGTAATAATACAACATCCAACCTTACAAAAAGGTTACAAGGTCACTATATATAGTGACCGACTTAGGGCAACTACCCTTTATGCTAATTACATAAATGGCCAAAACGGGATAGTGTGAATACGTCCATTATACACATGTATTCGACACTCCCCCGTAATGGGCGTATACATGGGTTATCTAAGATTACAGGTATAGACTTAGGTTCTCGGACATATCAGCTTTGTTCGAGTCGGCAGGGTCCGAAGGCAGAAGACCGAACTGGTCGGGTCGGAACAGTTGAAGCCGATCATTAAGGAACTGATGTCGGTTGTCGGAAACCATCCTGCGCTGTGTCCGGCTCTAACCGGACTGGTTTGTCGTTACGCCCATCTGATGCCGAAGAGACCGAAAGCGGTCTGCCGAAAGACACTTGGTCATTCCATCTGCGACATTGTCGGTTGTGGATATTTTCTCTAGACCGATTTTCCCTGAAATGACGCAGTCCCGAACGAAGTGATATCGAACGTCGATATGTTTGGAGGCGTTGTGGTGAACCGGATTTTTCGACAGGGCAACAGCACCTTGACTGTCGCTGTAGACAACTGGAGCTGAGTCATGGTCGACTTGTCGAAACGTGTGCGCCAGCCGACCGAGCCACAAAGCTTCTTTTGCTGCGTCGGACGCAGCTACATATTCTGCTTCGGTTGTTGAGGTCGCTGTGCACTCCTGAAGTTTCGACTTCCACGAGATTGCTCCATTGCCGAATTTGAAGCAGTATCCGGTTGTTGATTTTCGACTGTCTATACAGCCGGCGAAATCCGAGTCGGTGTAACCGACTACGCCTGAGGTTCGGTTCGGACCGAAAAGAATGCCATGGTCTTTTGTGCCAACCAGATATCTGAACACATGCTTGACTACGTTCCAATGCGATCGGCCAGGATTGTGCATAAATCTGCTAACGACTCCTACGGCATGAGAGATATCAGGCCGTGTCGCGACCATCAGGTACATAAGGGAGCCGACTGCCGGTGCATACGGTACCGACTTCATATCTTCCCCCTCCGGACCGGATGCCGGGCAGTCTCGCTGAGAGAGCCGAAGATTCATGGGGAGCGGGGTTGAAGCAGATTTGGCTGATTGCATGTTGAAGCGTTCCAAGACACGTCCGATGTAGTCGGTCTGAGACAAAAAAAGGTGTCGTTTATCGCGATGCCGACTAATCTTCATGCCGAGTATGTGTCGTGCCGGACCGAGGTCCTTCATGGCAAACTTCAACCGCAGTTGCCGAACGAGATCGGCAAGTTCGCCCGCGTGGCGTCCAGAAATTAGCATGTCGTCCACGTAAATGATGAGGAAGATGGGTGATCCATCTTGAGCTGTGTTGGTAAAGAGACAATGGTCCTCATCGCTTTTTGAGAAGCCGATCGATTGGATGAAGTCGTCGAACTTCTTGTACCATTGTCGCGGTGCCTGTTTGAGGCCGTATAGACTCTTCCTGAGTCGGCAGACTAGATGTTCTTGGCCAGGTGCCACGAAGCCTTTTGGCTGCTCCATATAAATTTCCTCCTCGAGATCACCATGGAGGAAGGCTGTTTTGACATCTAGCTGAATCAGCTCCAAGTTGTCGGCTGCCACTACGCCGAGCAGAAAACGAAGGGTTGTCATTTTCACCACTGGTGAGAAAATCTCGTCGAAGTCGACGCCATATTCTTGTCGGAAGCCCTTCGCAACTAATCTGGCCTTGTACTTTGGGGTGGTCGAATCAGACGTCTCTTTTAGTCGATAAACCCACTTGCAAGGAAGAGCACGTCGGTTCCTAGGTAATTCGACCAGATCCCAAGTCTTGTTTGCCCGAATGGAGTGCATTTCCGACTCCATCGCCAGATGCCAGGTGGCGGAATCGACAGATGTCGATGCTTCTTCGTAAGACGTCGGTTCGCCGGCGTCGGTGAAGAAAATTCCAGGAGAATACCTCTCCGGAGGTTGCGACAGTCTCTCGGATCGTCGAGGTATGATTGGACTGGTCGCATCGGGTATCGTGGTCGGATGGTCCGAAAGCGAGTTGTTCTGCTGTGCCGAGTCGGAGTTGTCCGAGTCGGTAGAGTAAGGTTCAGCTACCCGTGAAGCTGACCGTGTGTTGAGAGCGGGGCCTTCTTGAAGGGTCGGCACATCGGAAAATGTTACCCTTCGGACTTCGATTGGTTTTTCGACGGATGGGTTCATAGCCGACTCGTTGAACACAACGTCCGAACTTCGAACGATTTGCCTGCGTTCGGGGTCCCAGAGTCGGTATCCCATTTCGCCGTCGGATCCATATCCAAGGAAAATGCATTTCCTGGACCGAGGTGCAAGTTTTCGGCGATCATCTTTCGGAATGAGGGCGTACGCCTCGCATCCGAAGATCCTCAGCTTGTCGTAATTCGGCTTACTGCCGATCCATAGTTCCTGAGGAATTTGAAGTCCTAGAGGTCTACTTGGCGACATATTGATTATGTGTACTGCCGTGAGTAGAGCCTCTGCCCAGAAGCCATCCGACAGTTCGGAGTGTTGGAGCATGGAAACTGTCCGTTCTTGGATTGTCCGATTCATTCGTTCTGCAATCCCGTTTTGCTCCGGACTGTGTGGTGCCGTAAGTTCACGTCGGATGCCGCGTTGTCGGCAGAATTTGACGAATTCTTCGGATTTAAACTCTCCCCCGTTGTCGGTTCGAAAGCATTTCAGCTTTCGGTCGGTTTGATTTTCCACCATAGCGAGCCAATCGGTGAAGATCGAGAAGACACGATCTTTGGTGCGAATTGGATAAGCCCACACCTTTCGAGTCGAATCGTCAATAAAACTGACGAAGTAAGAGGCACCGCCAAGAGACTGATGCGGCATTGGGCCACAGACGTCCGAGTGGACCAAATCGAGAGGTCTCGTTTCTCTTGGTGCTGATGTCGGGTGTGATGCGGCTGCTTGTTTGCCATACTGGCAATGCTCGCAGAATTGATGGTCGGAGAAGGAGAGTTTCGGGATGTATCCGGCTCTAGATAGGTGCGTGATGCCGGCCTTGCTGAGGTGTCCTAATCTTCTGTGCCATAGTGATGACACAGGAATATCCACCAAAAACAGGTTACCCTCTCTGAGCGTAACATGTAACGGATACAGGGAGTGTATCTTGGGTCCTCTAGCAAGCAGGAGGTTCCCCCTGTGGAGTGTCCACCCTCCCGAAGAAAAACCGGCACGAATGCCGTCTTCATCTAGTTGTCCGACTGAGATCAATGGCCTTGAGAGCTCGGGTACGTGTCGGACATTGTGGAGTACAAGTGTAGAGCCACCTGCAAGGTTGAGCTCTACTGTGCCGATTCCGATGATGTCACAGTGTTGCGAGTTACCGACTCGAACTGAGTCGGAGTGACGGATCGTATATTGCCGAAATTGGGATCGATGAGGAGTCACGTGAAATGACGCGCCCGAATCCAAGAGCCATGTGCTCGATTCTTCAGTCGTGAGCAGAACTTCTGATCCGACTGGATTTTCGATTGATAGGATATTTGGGTCGTCTGGTAGCACATCAGCCGAGAAGCTGACGTAATTGATCTCCTCATGCCGGCCACTCTTCTTGTTGTTCTTGTTCTTGAGTGCGCGGCAGTCGGCTTTGATGTGTCCGGGTTTCTTGCAGTAGTTGCAGATTCGGTTATCCCGTGACTGGCTCCGTCTTCGCTGATTGTTCGGCGGCCGTGAGGAATCTCTTCCTCGTATGTTCGATCGGTCTGTCGAACCTTGTACTACGTAAGCGTCGTCTGTTGAGTCTTTGGCGAAAGACTTTCTCCGAGCTGCTTCGGTCAGGATTGCGCTCGTGACTTCGGAGTATTTAACAGCCGTGGTTGACGCGTTGCACACGGTTGTGACGAAAGTTTCCCATGATGAGGGAAGGCTGCTCATGAGTATCATTGCTCTGAGTTCATCCTCGATTGCCGTCCCCTGTGACGAGATTTGGGAGCTTATGCTTTCGTACTCATTGAGGTGTGCTTGAACCGAATCAGATTCTTTCATCCGCAAGTTGTAGAGGCGCCGGATCAGAAACATCTTCGTTGCGGCGACCTTCTTTTCGTAAGTGTCCGACAGTGTTTTCCATAGTTCGAATGCTGTCGTACACGATTGCACCGTAAAGTATACCGATTCCGATAGGTGCATCCGAATCGTGGCGCGGACAATTCTGTCCAGCTTCTGCCACTCAATTGGTTTGTATCCTTCTGGAGGTTCTTCATTTTCGATGGGATCGATTTGCCCCTTGACTATGAGATAGTCCTGCATTTGCTCCTTCCAGAAGTTGAAGTTCGATCCATCGAACTTTCGTAGACTCATTTCTGACGAGCCGGATGTTGATGCCATCAAATTTGGTTTCGGTTGACGAAGCTCGGTTCGGAGTTGACTACGAGCCTTGTTGGAGTGCAGCCGGTTGGCTCACCCGATATTGCTCTAGTCGGATTTGAACCCGAGTCGGTTCGGCTTCGGAACTTGCTCGAATTGACTCCGGTAGCTTGAGGGGCAGAACCAACTGGTCTTCCCGAATGTTGCCGAGTCGGAGTGAGCCCGGTTCGCTTCGGATATATATGCCGAATACCGATTATTGAAACCGATTATCTGGACCGATTCTGCTTCGGTTGACTGCAGCAACGAGAGAGACGGATCCAACTGATCCTCTCGAATGTCGATCAGCCGGATGAAGCGCGAATTGGGGTTGTTGTCTTGAGACCGATCTGCACCGAGTGGTTACAACGAGCAGCGAGCAGCGTTTAATGACCTTTTCGGATGCCGTTTAACCGAATGGAGCACGATCGTGTCAATGATGCACAAGGGGATTTCACCTCGAGCGGTTACGATCACAAGGAACAGAGTACAACCTGATGGCTTACTCCAAGCAAGAGGATCTAACGCGATGAGGTGCAAACCTCGTTTTTGTTCTTCTTCTCTCTTTCTTCGAATGACGCAGGAAACCGAATGTTGTGCAGGCTGAGACGATGGCCGACAGCGGATTGAGGGACCGAATGCTGTGCAAGCTCTGATACCAGATGTTGGAGACAAAGTCGTCAGTGCGGAAGATCAAGGAGCATTCGAGTGCTGCTGAATACCTGCGTATGACTGTTTCTATGTCGTTGCACTGAGAGAGAGTGAGAGAGAGAGAGAGGGACACAAAAGAGTTTCTTATTTCATAAAGTAATAATACAACATCCAACCTTACAAAAAGGTTACAAGGTCACTATATATAGTGACCGACTTAGGGCAACTACCCTTTATGCTAATTACATAAATGGCCAAAACGGGATAGTGTGAATACGTCCATTATACACATGTATTCGACAGTTCCATTCCCTCCAAGAAAGTTAGCAATGTGTTCCTAGCCCAAGTCATGGTTAGTACTAAAAGTACTCCCCTAGTACACGTCCTAGCACTTCTAGATTCCAGAGCTAATTCCTGTTTCATGGATCGAAATTTTGCCCAAGCTTCTCAGATATCCTTAAGAAAACTTCATTGCCCCACATCTGTAGTAGTCATTGATGGTCGTCCCATTGCTTCCAGGAATATTGTAGAAGAGTCAGAACCCATTCAAGTTGTCCTAGGTAGTTTTGTGTGTGTAGTATCATTTAATATAATTAGTAGTCCAGAGCATCCCATTGTCTTGGGATTACCTTGGTTTGAATTACATAATCCAGACATACATTGGAGAACAAGAGAAGTCCAACATCAACAACCCCAAGAATCTACTCATCGAGTTTCGACCATTTCACTACATCAATTACGCGAAGAAGGACTCAAGGAGGCAATGTTCCTATTTGCAATATCAGTACATCCTTCCAGCACTATTAAGGAGGAATCCTTAGTGCAACTCCCGGCGAAATATCATCCTTATGCCGATGTATTTGACAAGCTAAAAGCCGGTACTCTTCCTCATCATCATCCCTATGATTGTCCCATCGATTTACAACCAGGAGCAGAGCCACCATGGGGACCAATTTACAACTTGTCACCCACTGAGTTAGAAGTCCTTCGAGCCTACATAGAGGAGAACTTGGCAAGCGGGTTTATTCGTCATTCAAAATCTTCGGCCGGTGCACCCATCTTCTTTGTCAAGAAGAAAGATGGCTCACTTCGTCTCGTCGTTGATTACCGCGACTTGAATAAAGTCACCATCAGGAATAGGTATGCACTTCCTCTTATATCAAGTCTTTTAGAGCGAGTTAATGGTGCCAAGTTTTTTACAAAAATCGATCTACGAGGAGCATATAACCTCGTGTGGATCCGACCAGGAGATGAATGGAAGACCGCCTTTCGCATGCGGTATGGGCACTTCGAATATACTGTTGTGTCGTTCGGTATAACCAATGCACCCGCAGTCTTCCAACACATGGCAAATGATATATTCAGAGACCTCTTGGATATCTGTTTGATAATCTATCTGGATGATCTATTGATTTATTCAAAGACCCAGGAAGAGCACGATCCTCATGTACCATTAGTACTAAAACAAGTCCGTGAGAATGATCTTTATACCAAGCTAGAAAAATGTAGCTTCGACTGCAAGCAAGTGGAATTTCTAGGCTACGTCATCTCCTCAAAGGGCATCTCCATGGATCCAGCTAAAGTCCAAACTGTGTTAGAGTGGCAAACTCCACGGTTGATATGAGATGTACAATGTTTTCTAGGTTTTGCTAACTTTTACCGCAAGTTTATACAGGATTACTCGAAGATTATTTTACCTCTCACACAACTTACGAAGAAGGGACAAGCATTTCTTTGGTCCAATGAAGCGGACATGGCTTTTCGGCATCTTAAGAAAGCCTTTACATCAACTCCTATTCTAGCTCATGTGGATACAAAAAAACCATTCATCATGGAGGCCGACGCATCAGATTTCGCCCTCGGTAGCATCATTTCTCAACAAGGAGATAAAGAAGAGTTACATCCTGTGGCTTTTCATTCGCGCAAATTCGATGCCGCGGAAATCAATTACGAAATACATGACGAGGAGTTATTAGCCATTGTGGATTCCTTTGTGCAATGGCGGCATTTCTTAGAGGGCTCTCCACATCAGGTCATCGTCTTTAGTGATCACAAAAATCTTGCTTATTTCCAAAACGCTCGGGTTCTAAATCGACGGCAAGCTCGGTGGGCTCAATTCCTCATGCGTTTCGACTTCAAAATCACATATCGACGGGGGAAGCGGCAAGGAAAAGCAGATGCACTATCACGGCATTCATATCTTGCACCTTGTCCTGGTGATCCAACGTTTGATAATCAAAAGCAAGTATTCTTGGGACCAACACGATTGCACACAACGCGGATTTTTCACACCCCAATGGATTCCCGGATTACTGATGCCATACGTGCGAACTTGAAGACAAACTGTTTTGCTCAAGACATTCTGGCACACATTGATACCTCTCAGGCATCCAGTTCCCAATCTCAACAACCAGGTATGGACTATCGACAATTCAAATATCATGATGGTTTGTTATTCTTTAAAAAGTTTGTATATGTCCCCGATTGCTCCTGTCGCCTTCAAATCTTCCAAAATTGTCACAACACCCATACAACGGGACATTTTGGTAGTACTAAGATATTGGATCTCGTTCAACGATCTTTTTGGTGGGCCCATATGCAACGTTTTGTCGACGACTACGTTCAGACTTGTGATGCTTGCTACTGAGCAAAGATGCCCCGACACCATCCATATGGTTTGTTAGAACCCTTACCGATTCCAAGTAAGCCGTGGCAGTCTATTTGTCTTGATTTTATCACAGATTTGCCGGTCTCGAAGGGGTTCGATGCTATCTAAATGTCGTCGATCGATATACTAAGATGGCACATTTTGTGCCGTGTACTAAGGCCATCACTAGCGAGGAAACCGTCGCCCTTGTCATGCGTGAGGTATTTCGGCATCATGGCCTCCCAAACAGTATCATCAGTGACCAAGGACCTCAATTCGTCTCCAAATTTTGGCAAATGCTCAAGGTCTCTTGCAACCTCTCCTCCGGCTACCATCCCCAGACCGATGGGCAAGCAGAACGAACAAACCAAACGCTGGAACAATATCTCCGGTGTTTTCTAAGTTATCAACAAGACGATTGGGCCGAAATTCTCCACTTTGCGGAGTTTGCATATAATAATGTTGTTCACTCCTCGACTCGGGTCTCCCCATTTTACGCTTATACCGGTTCTCATCCTCGCTGGTCGATGATCGACACCCCGGAGCTACCTACCAATCCTCGTGCCGAGGATCATTTGGAGAGGTTAAGATCCAGATGGATCTCTCTACTCATCTTCGTCATGCTCAACACACACAGAAGACTTATGCGGATCATCATCGGCTTTCCTCCTCGTTTGCCATCGGAGATCGAGTATGGCTCTTACGTCGTCACATCAAGACTACTCGATTGTGCAACAAGTTGGATTATCGACGACTCGGTCCTTTCCGTATTACTAGTAAGGTTAATGATGTCACGTTCCGCCTTGATCTCCCTCTACATCTTCAGATACATCCGTTTTTCCATAGCTCTCTTCTTGAACCTTATAAAGCAAACACTATTCCCGATCGTGCTACACCACCGCCGCCCTCGCTTCAGTTGGAAGCCGGCCCGGAGTATGAAGTTGCTGTCGTCCTCGATTCCAAACTTGTTCGCAATAAACTTTATTATTTGATCGATTGGCTCGGCTATAGTCCGAGCGAACGTACTTGGGAACCTGTAGAGCATGTCACCAATGCTCAGGATCTTCTTGTTGTGTTCCACTGAAAGTATCCGGACAAACCCGGTCCGCAATTAGCGCCGACTCGTTCTACTCGTCGTCGCAAGGGGGAGATAGTGTCATGATATGGCAAGACTCGAACCCATGACCTTATGTTATATGGGTCGAGCTCTTGACGATTATACCATCTATTGTAATACGTAGGATATTATTTTCATTTAAATTTTATTATAGGAAATTAATGTATAATCCAGATTTCTCTGGAACATTCTATAAGCTTCAGGATTACTCCTGAGAACACTATAAAAGAAGGCATTAGGCATTATGTTAAACCAAATTGGTTCAACACCAATCTTAAGCCTCATAGCCATCTTGTACTTACTCTTCCTATAATATATCATCTGTTATCATCATCTCTCTCTCTCGTCCTCACTATCTCTCTCTCTCTCTCTCTCTCTCTCTCTCTCTCTCTCTCTCTCTCTCTCTTCTCTTCTCTTTCCTCCCTCTCAGGAGTCTTACGCAGTCCCATCCTCTTAGTACTAATAGTACTTCCCTTCTCTAGTACTAATTCTCTCTCTATTTTAGTACTATCCCTGACAGACGGAAGCACACGAAGCCGACAAAAGCCAAAGCGGATGTCGGACGTCTCACACTTGAGGTTGAGGGGGCGTGTTGAGAGATCAAGCTCAACTTAGTTTAGTTAGTTAGTCAACAATGTAACTTCATAGTTACCTAGATAGAATCTAGTTAGAAGTGTTGACTATAACGACTTAAATAGGACCTTGTACTTAAGTAGGCTATTCTAGATCCTCCACTCCCAAGGTCATTTAATATAGGACTTACATGGTTGTACCTATATTCTCCTCACACATGTGCACCCTTGCACATGAGATCTATATATACCTCATTGATGGTATTTTTGTATTTGATGATGATGTTTTATAATATACACTCTAGTTTACTCATCCCCCATCTTGTGTTGTTCGTAAGTGTATCTCTCCTCTCTCTCTTCCTCTCACACACATACACACACATATCACATAATCTTCCGCACTTATCAACTAATCACATAATTAGGTACTAATTAACTCTTAATTACTCACATAATTCTTAACATCCTTAAAAAGACTGACAAGTACTTCAATGCTCATACGAGCGACTAACACTAACTCCCAAAAATACGCCTACGTACTAGCCTAGATTCGTAGCCCTCTAACGGCCTACCGATTACAATACGATTCGGACTACGATCTGGACTACGATCCGGCTCTGGCTTATTCAGTCAATCCGTCATGCCAAATTCAAACATCTTCAACACATAATGTCTTTGGCTTATCAATATGCTGTCAAGGGTTCAGATCACTTCGATCCCGAGGATGTAATGAAGGTCCCACAAATCCTTCATTTCAAAGGTTGCCAATAGTTGAGACTTCACGCGGCCAATTTCTTCAAGGTCAATGCCAGCGATGACCATGTCATCCACATATAACAATATGCACACCAACCCTCTTTGAACTTGTCGGATGAACAAGGAGGAGTCCAACTTTAACGGCTGAAACCCCATCTGACGTAAGCCCTGTGTGATCTTTGATCTCCAAGCTCAAGGGGCTTGCTTCAGTCCGTAAAGGGACTACTTCAATCGACAGACTGCTAACTTGTACATCGCCGATTGAAATCCGAGGGTTTGAACCATGTAAACCCGTTCTTCAAGGTATGCTTGCAAGAACACATTCTTCACATCCATTTGTTGTAGATGTTGTTGCAGTAACGACTAGCACCACACGCACCGTCGTCATATTCACTACTGATGCAAAGGCCTCATCATAGTTGATGTCTTTTGGTTGTGCATAGCCCTTGGCCACCATGCCTTGTACCTATTGACACTACCATCAGGGTTGTATTTTACCTTATACACCCACTTGCATCCGATCGGCTTGATTCCTTTCAAGGGGTCAATCAGGTCCCAAGTCTCATTTTCGACCATTGCTTTCATTTCTTCCTCCATTGTTGATTGTCAGTTGGCATCTTGTGATGCCTCTACATAGCTCACCGACTCGCGGACTTTAGCCACCTAACCATGTATGGATAATGGTGCACCATGTACTCGTTGTACCTATATTAGATCGCGGGGTTCTTGTGGCAAGTTGATCGACATAATTTCTCATTAGCCAATTTTAAGGCCCTCATGGTCAAATCCGACCCCAATTCTCGAGGTCCGCCAACGATCATAGCTTCGTCAGACTTAGTCTAATCTGACATGCTTTCTTCTGTGCTGTGCTCTAGCATCTTCTTCTTCCCTTTTTTGTCAGCCGTCTCTTCAACTTCATTCGCGGGGATTGCACGACCGAGTCATCACTACTCACCGGCTCTTCAATTGGCTGGCCGTTTTGGCTTAGATATTCCATCGACCCATTCAACCATAATGAAATCAGACTCTCATCTGGAGTGCCGATTTCTTTTTCCATGATCATGCCAACATCATTGGCCTCATCCTCATAATTCAGCACGGAGTGTGTAGGTAGGGGTCAGATTGGTCAAGGGTTGGTACCACGAAGCCGTTTCGTCGAAAACAACATCACGACTGACTCGAATATGTTTGGTTCGAGATTATATCATTTATAACCCTTTTGTTTGTCCTAGTAGCTAACAAGAATGAATTTCTTGGATTTTGGGTCCAACTTCCTCCGCTTTTACTTTGGCACATGTACATTTGTTACGTTGCCAAACACCCTCAAATGTACCATATTCGGCTTCTTCCCGAAGTAAAGCTTGTGTGGCGACACTCCTCCATTTGCAGAAGTCAGATTTGTTAGGAAATAGGTTCCTCCAGATCGGAAAAGCAAGAGCCGAATCGGCCTAAAACCGATTTTCGGGTAATAGCCGAAACGATTGAATCCGGAAAAGGCCATATTTGTAAATAGGCTTTGTTGTGCCAATTTGGGCCAGAATTGTAAATAGCCCTAAAGTTGTATTAGTATAAATACAACTAGGGCAAATCATTATGTGGTGTAGATGAACATATAGTTGTTTGTCGTTGCCTCTATAACTAAGAGAGAGAGAGAGAGAGAGAGAGAGAGAGAGAGAGAGTGTGTGTGTGTGTCTCCTCTATAACCATTGGTCTGACAAAAGAAGAACTCAAGGTCGTTGCCTTGTTGTTTTTTATTGTATACCTTACTCATCTAGTGATTTCTTGGAGTTGGCAGACTCCCATGGTTTTTCCCTTTATCAAGGTGCACCCAAGTATTTATACAAGAATGTGGAAATATGCATGTAAGCTAGGAAACATCTAGAGAGTGCATGGAAACTTCTAGAGAATGCATCTTCAAAGTTCTAGTGATTAACCTACAATGTAATAAGTTGAATATTATACAATACAATAATGCATAGATGGATGTAGCTCAACTGGTAAGGTTGCCCAATAAGACCAAGAGGTCATGGGTGATGTCTTTGGCGAATGGGTCTGACATGGTTATGACTTCTGGGTATTGGTGCTTGCAGCGAAGATCTTCTTCAAGTTCCCCCAAGCTTCCTTTGACGACTTCGCATCCTTGATGTAGCTTATCATCTAATCACTCACACGGGATGCAACGCAATACAAGACTCAACTTGTTGCTTGCTCCCAAGCTGGGAAGTCTCTAGTGTCTGCTCAAGAGCTATACCCATTGCACCTTCCATGTAGCTCCAATAGTCATATGCCCAAGCAGATATTGATGTATCTTGTATGCCCAAGATTCATAATTGCTCCTGTTGAGCTTTTCTGTTGGTAATGACCTACCCATTCCTTTGTTCATGTTCTTGTCAATCTTTGTATGGAAATCAAAAGCTTGTCTGTGCTGAAACATTGTCATGGAGGATTCCAGCAAAAGGGAGAAAAGCTTGTTGACCACGTGTGAACGAGGGTGTGCACGAATGCACATAGAAAGGAGTCTTTGTATAAACAAATGTACATTAATATCGAGGAATAATAAGTACAGGACAAAGGGATTTGAATAGGTACTTTAATGGCCCACAAAAGAGGGGAATGAAGTGTGTGATGGGAGGAAATAAAGGGGGGGGGGGGGGGAATCGTTGATGTAACGGCCTCTCCTTGGGCTATAAAAGGAGGGGATGGAGACTCAGAGAGGGATCCATTGTTTTGGAGGAGAAAGTGTTGTAAGTCTGAGGAGTCTATTGTTTTTCTTGTTCTGTGTTGATTCCGTTAGCTAGGGTGAGGCCTCTACTTGCGTAGGAAGCCCATGCGCTCTCTACCAAAGGTTCACTATTCTTTGTGTTTTGTTGAGCTCGAAGCTCTGTTCCGCGGTGGCTCTCCATTTATTGTATTCTTTTTGTTAATATACTATTGATTTGTTGTATCTGGGTGCTCTTCCTGTGTTCTCTGCTCCTGTTCTCTCTGTGTTGTGTCCGGTTTTGATTCTTGCATGTTGTTTCCGAGGAGGCGTCGATTCCCTCCTCCTTCGTTTTGCGCTTACTCTTCGTGTTGAGAGCCCATGTACACGTGCACACGGATATCCGCGACATCTTTAGTGAACCCGACGTGAAAGGGTGGCAGAGGAGTTTCAGGATGAGAGGAAGTGAGCTCGTTGAGGCGATGGCAGTAGTTGTCGACCGCCTACTAAATGCTCGGGAGAGCTCTGCTGGTCTCGACAATGCCATAGAGAACATAGTCGGATAAACCATATGGAAACCCTTAAATTACATGTAAACTTGTATATGGTTTTTTTTTCAAAAGAAAGTATACTTCCATTAGTATTTAGAAAAGTCATAACAACATACAAAAATTTCCCCAAAACATCTTTATAAGATGCTAGTTGAAAAAACAAAAGTTTTGATGAAAAGTTTTGACTGCAACATAGAGTAAAGTAAACAATCAATCTGAAAATTGTTCTATAAAAAGCTTCCACAAAGGTCTACCAAACGAGGTAAAATGCAATCTATACCCTTTTGTTATGCAATCAAGAACCTTCAATCTCCATAACATGTTGCAGGCTATAAATAGCCATCTTCTTTCACCCGTTCCGGGTGATCAAGAGTCCTCAAGGGATGTTCCATTCAAGATCCCAATACCCTCTGTTTTTCTTTTTGTTTGATACCTCGAGAAGATTGTCAAAGCCTCCATATTGAATGCAAACTATATGTCCCCCTGGTTTAAAGATTGTGGCTTGCATACTTCCATTGTCCAGTGTTATAAGCGTGTGAAGCCTTTGTCTTTTTTAACCCACATAATTGTTTGATAAGTTGGCATTGTCCATAAACATTCTGTATTAACACAAGTAGTTAATCTAAAGTTTTCCTCACCCACTCTCTATAGTATGCTTCGATGGCACCACCATCTTCACTCATCCTCATAACAAGAAAAATGCTTCATACAGTCCACTTTAGCCATCTCGGCGATTAGCATGTTGCAGCATCTTGCCAAAGTCCACTAAAATCCTGCATAATCAACAAAACTCAGTATAAAAATTTCCTCACCCACTCATGCTATTCAACTTCGACCCCACCACCACCTTCACTCATCTTTATCTCATAAAAATTCTTCCTTCAGTCCACATCAGCCAACTCGTCGACTATCATCTTGCCAATGTCCACGCAAAACCTATATTAACAACACAAAAATAGTTTACAAGTTTCCTCACCCACTCATCATAATTAGCTTCGACCCCCCCACCGTCTTCACTCATCCTTATCACAGAAAAAACTGCTTCATTCAATCCCATCCAACATCTCACCTATTAACCGATTACCATCAAGGTCCTGTCAAACAAACAACAACAAAACGGGACACATGCTTCAATTCTTACCGCCATCATCAATCATCAACATGAAATTAAAACATGCCCCCACATCAAACCTTGCTTCAACCCATACCACCACCATTCTCACATCTCTAAAAACTAGACAAATTGCTTCAATACCACATCACCTATCTCAATTTATACCATTTTGAACCTGTTGTGATACTCCTCCTAATCTCTTCATTTTGCACATCAACAATGTGCTTCATTTCTACGTCACCCATCTATTCGTTCAGCTCCTAAAACCTGTATAAACAATAATAGCATAAATGTATTGTGTGTATCCCCTCCTAAACATGCCCTTCAATCCCCCGTCAACACCATCATTCATCCTTACCAACTATAAAAACTTCCATGACTCCACATATAAAATATAAAGTTTCCTCATCCCCTCATATATTTGCTTCAACCCCCACACCCTCGCCACTCATCCTCTCGTCATTAATAAGTTGTATAAGACAATAACTACATGACAACAACTAGAAGATTATCGTGTTTGTTGCACTCCCTAGTATGAAACCTAAACTCTTCTTCACTCCATCCCATGACACCAAATTCCATCAAGCATCATCCATGACAACCATCTCGCCTTCTTGCTAATTGGCACCAAATTTTGTCTTGACATGTCCTTGATTTCCTTCCATCAAGCATCCTGCCATATAGACCACAAACAAATTAATGTAAAAAAAATCCCTCACCAACTCATGATAACATGCTTCATTAACCCCCACACCATCTAAACCGGCACCAAATTTTGGCTTGCCATGTCCTTGATTTTCATCAACATCAATTATCCTGACAAAAAGATAAACGGTCATCTATATTATATCATGGTATTTGTACTAAAGATGGTGCCGGTGGTGGGAATAACCACCGAGGTGATACATAGTTCCACTTGACATATGCGGCTTCCTTCAACATAATAGGTATAGACGACCAAACTTTACGAATTCTCATTCTTTTCTTATTAGTTGTATGTCCAGAACCCTTATAACTATCATATTCACCTTTAACTGTATGTACCAACAAGTTCCAAAAGGACTTAACTTGATCCACGATGTGAGTGTTTTCATCATTGTATAGCTTAGAGCACCTAGCTTTCCAAAGAATCCATAAAGCCAAAGAGGAGACAATTTGCCAGACATAACTTCCGGAGAAAAACTTGATTACCTGCAAGGAGGTTGAATCATAGTCTACCTGCAAACTTGTGACACGTAATGACAAAGAAGAATAATGTTGATGATAGAAAGTCATTTGTTGATCTAACCTTCCCCATAAAACTGCACCCCACGTAAAAATCCCTTACCTATACTTCCGACCTAGTAGCCTAAGAATTCTAAACCAAAACTTTTTTGCGACAACACATTCCCAAAATACATGATGTAGTGACTCACTTGCATAACCACACATAACGCATGACTGATCAGTTATAGATCCCCTCATCAAATCACCTACTAGCAACGCATAATGAATCATCAACCAACGAAAATGAAATATCTTGTTCATACATTTAATTGACCAAAAGTGTTCCCAAAACATCATCATATGAGAAGATGATACATTACCTTCGTCCCAATACATTTTTCCCGCAGGTATTGACTCAATCTGACTCAACATAAAGTTTCTCCCGAACGCCACTGAATATGTGAAGAATGGTAGGACCTTAGTGGAACTATTAGGCATGGACAATTTCCAACCATAATCCACAGGATCCCACTGCAGATCCACAAGTGGTCTAGCGTGTACAACCCAAATATGAGATCCATAGTTAGTAATTAAGGGACTAGGGTCAATAACTAATTTTTTATCCAATCTAGCAATTACTCGCATTGGTAATTGCTTTGCAGTAGACATGATTGGAGACTCGACGTCTACTAATATCAACCTACCATTATCCAACACTTCATAGAAGTGCATACTGCCATTTTGATTGTATAAACGAGCACCTATAAGTATATTAAGTGACGAAAACATACCGTACCACCTTTGGAACTGAACAAGTTGCAAACTTGTATATGGTTTAATATTCTATAGTTTAGCATATAATACATTCACAATATTCCAGTCTTTAGTATATTCTAGAAATATTCTATGGTATATTCTAGACGAGTATTTTCTAGCGATATTTCTCACGTATATTCTAGAGACATTCAATCTCAGAACTTGTATAAATATGTGCGTTCACCTAAATTACAATCAAGGTGAACAACACTAGTTACAGAGTCTTTCAATTAATCAACTCATCCATTTTATTACCTTCTAGTTTCTTGTGCATATTATCTATTTGTGACACATCACCATTAGATATTCAACTTCCTTCCTTTCCTTAGTGATGTGTCAAAACTAGGTGGAATACTTCTTCCGTTGATGAGATAACTTGACAACCCATGTTCGTTATCTAGGTATGGTTGTTCCTCATCAAACACCACATTGTGGCTTGTCAATATCTTTCTTGCCTCTCAATCATAGAGTCAATAGGCCTTTGACTCTTCACTATATACAAGAGAAATATAGTTCCTGCTTTTAGCATCCAACTTCTTCTTGTTGATGTCCAAAACGCGTGTGTAGCATATACACCCGCCAGTCTTTAAGTGTAGAATTGAAGGTTTCTTGCTTGAATACCCTTCTTTGTGGTGTTTTTGCTTGAAGTGCCTTCGTGTAGCTCCGATTGAGGATGTAATATATCACCTAGTACCCACAATAGATTGAGATGGAGAATTCTTAGTATTAGAATGTTGTGAATATATGAACATGGCATTAAGCACCAACTCATTGCCATCTACACCTCACAACAAAAGGAATTTGTCGAACATCGAAAATGAATTGTTGTCGAGATGGCTCAGTGTTTGTTGAAAGCATAAGTGTTGGCCAACCCATTTTGGGCCGAAGTAGTGCATATGATAGTGGGTTGGCACTTAATGTGACATGCTCATGGCAATACTTACAAAATTCTATTGATAAAAATTATTTATCTTGATTTGTTGTGGGGTGTAGGAAACACTGAGTTGGCACTTAATGTCATATTTTGAACCTCCTTGAACAACTTTCTTGATTCGTACTCAACAGACTTATGTCATATTTTGAAGTTGGTAAATGCTTCGACCTTCTCCCAAAGAAGCTAAACTCACATTTTTCTACTAATTTTGTCAACTATTAGCATATGTTAGAGAGATCCACCCATCTTAGGAGTCACATGTTTTTCTGAAGCAGTCGACATGTATCAACTCTAGAGGAAATTTTTTCAATCTTGATTCTCTTTTGGAATTGTCGTTGTTTGATGCTTGTCCATCATACCAACATCACACACATTACACATGCACTTTGGACATTGACTTTCAATTACATGCATACACTCACATGTATAACTATGTGGACATTCACCTAAAACCAAGTAACCACACATATACATGAAACATGAGGGCATATGTTCCAATCTTGCACACTCCCTTATTACTATATGAGCACTCACATTTAAATTTTGATATCATACAAATCTACATATTTTAGTGCACATGTCTTCAAGTGAAGTTACATTACTTGTTGAAAGGATTCTCTCACACAACGAGAGCACGCCTAAGCACTAGTAAAGAAGGGAAGGGTTGATCATGTGTCATAACAAAACTCATATTTGACAAAGTCGCCTTTCCTTATTCAAGCCTTGGTGGTTCCCCTCATTTTCACATGCATGTATGTAAATTGTGGTATCTTTGGTGAACTCAATGTGAAAAGGTGGTAGGGGAAGATGGCAATACAAAATGAAGATTTTGCATCAATGATGAAGGGGATAATGGTACACTTGACAAAAGAAAGGGAAGATATGAAGACTGGCAATGCGTCATTGAAAGGTTGGCTGAGACTTTCAACAAATTTGAAGGTGAGGATATCTCCAATTTTTTCAATACAAACAATAATGAGATGTTTCAAGAAGATGCAATCAATTAAGCAAACATAAGTGCCTCACTGGTGTTGGTTGTGGCAT
Source organism: Azolla caroliniana (assembly GCF_043228905.1). Classification (NCBI taxonomy): domain Eukaryota; kingdom Viridiplantae; phylum Streptophyta; class Polypodiopsida; order Salviniales; family Salviniaceae; genus Azolla; species Azolla caroliniana. The sequence goes on from NW_028230438.1 coordinate 16,837,503, forward strand.
TGCACAAATGAATCTAAATCTTCAACAAGCCCATACTTCTTGGGGTCCAATTGAACAAGCATTACTAAAAGAATTTAATGATGATGAGTTCATGGGAACAAGTTGTTATGAGTTAAATTAGTGAGCATCATCAAGAGAGGGTGAAAATAGTGTCATGATGGCACTTTGAGAGTTTGAGTGTCAGTTTGCTTGATCATCAAAACGGGATCAAAGATTGGTGGGGGTGAACAAGTTGATGATGTTTTGTCAATGGAGATAAAAGAATGAAGCTAGGAACTCTACTAGAAGATGGTGATGGGCCAGTGGTTTGATTAAGGATCGGGAAGAAGTAAGATGAATATGTCATCAAGTTGAGAGGGTAAAACAGGGGAAATTGACTCCCACTATATGTGGAACCAAGAGCATACGACTCACTCATTGAGGCTACTAAAGCATATCGAATTACCAAGGGAAAAAAGAATAAAACCATAACATAAAAACGATAACAACTAAAGAACATGTTTGTCAATGGCTCACACAAATGAAATGAGTTGCTGAAGCAAGAACACCTCAATGCTCGATATTGAAGATTACATTAAGAATGCATACGAGAGCTTAAAGAGGAAACTGGATATTGAAGAGAAGGAAATATCAAAGCTAGAGCTAAAGTCGAAAAAAAAAAGATGGTGCACACCTCCTTGACAAAAACGGCCAATGACAAGGTTCGCAAGAATTGGGAAATGAAGGAGGCCCATGTACAACATGAAGAGAAGACCAAGGGAGATGTTATGGTACAAACCACCTTGCCGTCATATGAATACAAATTGGCCAAGGAGAAGGGCAAAAGAAAAGAAAGAGGATGAAAACAAGGTCACTAGGAACGGTTTGAACAATTTAGGAAAGAACAAGAGGAAGTTTGGAGGCGGTCGGTCCGGACGATGCAACACCGAGCAAACCCCGAAGCTTCACTTTGTCCCAAATACACTACTAAATGTGGGTATATGTCAATGTCAATGAGGAGTTTGAGGGTGGTTTGGACAATGCGATGACGAGCATCTCCAAAGCTTCGCACTCTAGGTGAAGAAGGGAATTGAGAAGGTTGGGCACGTGCATATTCAGTAGACATGTAAGGAGATCACTAACCAACCAAGATCCCCGCATCCGGCCCATAATACTAATACTAATACTAATACTAATACTAATACTAATACTAATACTAAATGGTAATGTTAATGCTAATGCCAATGCTAATAAAGCAATACTAATAAAGAATTGGATCGAGAAGGTTGGGCACATGCATATTCAGTAGATATGTAAGGAGATCACTAACCAACCAAGATCCCCACGTCCGGCCCATAATACCAATACTAATACTAATACTAATACTAATACTAATACTAATACTAATACTAATACTAATACTAAATGGTAATGCTAATTAAGCAATAATAATTAATAATCAATAATAAGTATTTGTTTCTTTGTACATATTTGCTTTTTCTCTGGGGCAAAGGGTTTCTTCTCTGTCTCTGTTTCTGTCTCGCAACATAACAAACAACAGTGTCGATTTTCCATCGCTATCGCTTCTCCCTAATGTCCAGGTTTGATCAAACAACCATGTCTGTTCCCCCCCCCCCCCCCCCCCCCCCCCATCTTTTCCCTTCTTTCCATTCTCTGCTTTCCTTGACCCTAAATTCAGTTGTTCTTTTGTCTTGATATCATCCTTTCCTTCTTCTTCTTCTTCTTCTTCTTCTAGGTCTCTGTCTTCGTTATGCAGAATTCTATCTTAACGGAGCACTCCTTCTTTCCTTCCTTCGTTTGGAGATGGCACTGAATGCTGCTCTCGGAGCTTCAAAGATTCTTATCATCCTCGGTGCTAGTGAGTTTTAACACTCTTTTAGACCGAAGTTTTGTTCTTAACCCCTTACGTCAGTTCTTTCTTTCGTTGCATTTTTAAACTATCAGTATATTTTCCATGATTCTTTTACCCTAATTTTAGTTTACTTTTTTGTTGCGTTTTTTAACTGTTACGATGTTTTCCTGATTTTCTTTTATCTTTTCTCATACATTAGTGTTTAGCCTTCAGTTGGCATTAGACCTTAGATTTTTCTTGGCCTTAGGTCTTGGGTTTTGTTTAGCATTAGGTTTTAACTACTGCAGGATGTCAGGGTTTAAGTTTCATCAGACATTAAGGATCAAGTTTTGTTTAATGTTTGTTTCATTCAAGATTTAAGTTTGATGTAATTGAAGGTTTTGTCACACATTAGCTGTGATCAAGGTTTTATTTTTTGTATGACATTAGGGTTTAAGTTTCGACAGACATTAGGGTTAAACCTTTGTTTGATCCAAGCTTTTTTTAGACATTGTTGTTTTGCTTTGGTCATTAGGTTCTAACTTTTTTTGTTAAAATGTCAAATGTCTCAGGTGTGGCAGGATCCATTCTTGTGCAGAATGGAAGTATTTCTGATTTTGTAAATGACACATACAAGGTTTGTATTTTTCCAGAAACATATAACTTAAACCACTGAAAATCCAACAACCTAGATGGACATAATCTTTTAACCATAATTTGTGGCTATAATCTCCAGGTTCTAGTGAAACATCTAAAAAATGACACTCAATCTAGCAAGCAGAGCTCCACTGATCCTAGTCTTATAGCACAGGTATACATGGGCTTATACAGTTCAAAATGATGGATTTGATAGATTTCTTTGTGCTCTTACTGTTATGTGCTTTTTTGAAATTTGGTATACAGCTGAACAAACTGAGACAAGAGTTAAGTCATTTGGCTTCTGAAAAAGCTTCAATAACAGTTGTATCAGGAAATTCAAGATCTAGTGGTGAGCTAATAGCTTGGAACATCTCTTTTATGTTGTTGAAAATCAAGGTTTTTAGGTTTTTATTCAGACTTTACAACAGTGAACATAATGATTTGAATTTTGGAAATAATATTCCTAGACTCAGATTCTTTGAGATCCATTTAAAAGTTGCTTACGTCTTGAAATTCCCTCCCATTGAATGATTTGAATTTTGGAAATAATATTCCTAGACTCAGATTCTTTGAGATCCATTTAAAAGTTGCTTATGTCTTGAAATTCCCTCCCATTGATGATAATATACAAAAACAGTTTTTTAATTAGCTATATCAAATTAGTTGAGTGATCTACTTGAATACTAGCATTCCTTTATCATCAATGCTTTCTGAAGGATTTCGTATTCTTCTGTCTTGGTTGAAATTATTTATAGTGTGAACCAGAGTAGAAACCACTATTCCAGTGAACACTTCAATGGAGCTCTATATAGGACAAACTTTTTTAATCACCGCAGCATGGCCACATATGCAGAAAATGCAAAAGTAGAAAATCCACATTAGTAACATTAACTATAGACGATGAAACTTTACATTTCAGAACTGAAGTCAAAACCAGCTTATCTTACCAGTCGATGGGACATTCTCAAATCAAAGCTGAAAACCTGAACATAAAAATAGGAGAAAACCCTGATTGTTGTTGTTCCTGAGAAATATTTTATGGATTTGTTTGGATAAGTGGTGTGGATGTATAACCTTTGTTCCTCCACATAATTCATCAATAGTCTATGCTGTTTAGATCAATTGTCTTTATGAAGAGCTTTATGAAGAGCTTGGAATACCAGTGACACACTTTGATTGTTTAATTAACTTCAGCACATATCGAGAAACTGTTAAAAGTTACCTCGTTGAAACTGTTTTGTATGATTAGATTAGTAAGAAAATTTGATGCAATTTTTGTGGTATGGAGTCTATTAAGGGATATTGACAGTGAGGGTTGTCTACTCTGACAAAGATTTTATGGTTTTTTTTCTTCGACCAAAGGGGTGTTCTTTTCAGTGGGCGTACCAGCTGTACTTATTGGTGTCACTGGTTATGGCTATATGCGATGGCAGGTATTATTGATATTATAAAGTTAAACGTGTTTAAATTCTTGTTGAAATGATTTGAGTAAATGGTAGTTGTTTTATTTATTTATGTTGATGCTTCCAAGGATTCTAATTTCCAACCCAATGGGAAAATTTGGTCAGGGTTTCTCTCTATCAGATTTAATGTATGTGACAAAACGGGGCATGTCGGATGCTATTACGAATGTTTCACAGCATCTTGAACATGTTACAACCGCACTATCAGTAAGTATCAGGAGGTGAAAGCAGCCTATGTATTTAGGCTTATAGTTTTTTAAAGTTTTTTCTTTGGATACATGAAATGTCTCTTTTCAGGCAACAAAAAGACATTTGAACACCAGAATAGACAAGCTCTCCAGTAGCTTAGATGAGAATCTGGAAGCTCAAGGAGAATTGAAAAATGAGGTGCCTTTTCGAATCTGAATAGAAATGCTCCGTTTCTAGTATGTTGATTGTTGTTTCTATGATGTAGTAATTAATAGCTTGATCTTCTCTTTTATATCAAGGTTGGCAATTTATCTGGAGATGTAGCAAGATACAGTATCGAGATTGAGAGTGTTCAAAGGATTGTTCAAGCTTTGGTACACAATTATCCTAAGTATCTTTTCAATTGAGAATCTATTTGAGCATTGTTTTCACCTTTAATGTATTATACAGGGTATGAAGATTGAGAGCATTGAGAGCAAACAGGTAGGTTTGTATGATTGCTATATTTTAAAACATGTCTTATACTGCATGATAATGATGTTGACTTGAATCATTGTCAGGATATTGCCAATACTGGTGTTGTGTATTTATGCAATTTTGTAGAGGGGATGCAGACACCTCAACGACCTCAACCTATACAGGTTCTGTATGTATATGTCGTCAGCTGTGATTCTCAAGTAAAAAATTTGAACAATGTCTTTCTCCTCACAGGCTAGCATTCCTAGACCTCGGCTAGAGCATACTCCAGCTTTTGGTTCGGGTTTGAAGGTAAATCTCACTGAACTCCAGGAAAATGGAAAAATGAGAAAATTTGGAATAGGAAAATGAGAAAAAGGGAAAACAACAAAACAAAAAAATGAAGATGATGAGAAATATGGAAAAAATGAATGAGACATGAAAATGAAAAATATAAGAGCAAAATGAAGATGCAAAGAACAGAAAATGAAAACATGATAAGATAATAAAAAAATGCAAAAAGATATTGCAATCATTGCTGGCACTTGATTCTCTACCATTACACATACTGAATTTGAAAAGCAGGCTATTCCGGTTTGTAAAATAAAGGGTATGCATGTATGAATTTTGTTTTTTCATTGGATACATGTTGTAATTTTAGGATCTGCAATCCATATCTTATGTGCTTCAACCTCCCGAAATGAACACCGACACAGTCATTCAAGGGCACGATGAGCGTCGTGGAACTCCAAGTCCACGTTTGCAAAGGAACTTAAGCTCCCCTTTCTCAGTAGGTCTTACAAGGTGTGTGCACGGTCCCTTAATTTGTGGCCTTTTTGTTTAGTGTAAGGCACCAACATATTACCCTGAACTTGTTGGATACTTTTATGATTTACCCTTACAAGTTTTCAGAAGTTAACTGGATAATTACCCAAAAGTGGGATATGTTTGTATTGGAGGGTGTCCTTGGTTATTTTTGAAAATTCTGTAATAGGTTTTTCTGGCACATACCCAGGAATGGGAGGGGTACTTTGGCGTTTTGATTTCTTATATCTTTTATTTGGATTGATTCAAAATAACAAAACCTCTTTGATCTGTGCAGGGCTTCTTTGAAAAAATGATGATAAATTAACCGCCGGTTTTGTAGCAATAGGATGAATGGTGGGAGATGAAGCTCTACTTTATATATCGAGTGTCGATGTAATGTGAGGTGTAAACTACATATCCTTACATTGGGATAAATTCTCCATCTGGTAATTCGGTTGCAACATGTGAATAGTACACTCTGAAAAATTCCAGAACAGAAATAGCCCAATGAATGAACAATAACATCTCTTGGAGTTGATTCATATGCAGAGGATATTTTTTCTGAAGTTTTTGTATTAAGATTACAATGATTACAAACAACTCCTAGAGGAAGTGAGATAAATGTTTTAACACAGATTATATATAAGATAATTTATATAAGTCCTTCCCGTTAAGATAATTTGGATTCAAGAGAATTTAACTTTTGTCTCACACAATCAGATTCCTTTCCAAAAAAGGCTAGTGAATTCTATTTAGAGGTATACGACTTCAGTTTTCTATGTTGATTTTAAAACTTCAATAAAATCTTAATTGTAACTTGCCTGACTTGTTCTTTTGTTTGAAATATGAAGCTTAGGTTGTTGATTATAATCCTGGCTCCAATGTGAAAAATGCAAATTATGAGGCTTTGCATATCTTTACTATCATTTACTTGCGGTAACTCTAGTATTATTCATACAACATTGTTCATAAGTGATAAATGTTTTTGCATATATGTACCCTTTTAAATTGTTCCAGTCTCCTCTTGGTACTTATAAATGATTGTCTTCACTGTTAACAAATGGCGATGCCTGCAAATAATCAAAGGTCTTTCCAACATGTGAATCCAACTAGTTAGATTCAACGTCCAATGTGTAAAGCACTACACTATGAAATCATTGTTTTCAGTCATCAATCTTGTTGAGTTCAATATCTCAAACAATAATTTCAGTAATAAGAAGCCCAATGTTGCCATTTATGGTCAGCGCTAATAAATAATAAAGTTGGACCCATGTTTAAGGTTACGAAGTCTCATGTTCTAACATTGCACTACTAAACTATAAGTTTGGCCAAAATGATTTGTTGGGATCATGCGTAGTAAAATGCAATTAAATAATTTTGTATCCTGAACATCTTTCCAAAAAGGCCTCCAAAATGTAATGCTCAAATAAAATGGTTCAAAATATAAGCCAACATTCACTTATTTATTTTGAAAATCTAGTGCGATATATGCTATGATTGAAAAGATCCTTGCTACATTTTTTTGTCTATTTTGAATTTCCTTCATTCTCTATGAAAATTTCAAACATTTGGCTTTCAGTTGGAGAGATAATGAAGTGGGCACTATTTAATATTGTATGATTTCATATTTTGATATACAAAAATCCACGAAAGTAAAATTTCCTTTTTGCTAACAATTTAGAAAGAAAATTCACAAGGGCAAGCATGAAATAATGAAAGAAGACAATTTCATTAAGTACACATCTAAAATAATTAAAGATAGTTTCTCTAACACTGACAAACGCAAGTCGTCAGATTCTAAGTCCAATGTAAGACGTTCAAACTCAAGTCATTAGGTTCCCAGTCCAACTGCGATAATTTTGCTTTCTTCAAATTGTGGAAAGTAGATATGACCATGTCCTCTTTTACACATGGAAAATATTTCTTGTCATGTAGATGTGAACATTAATGTGGCCTCAGAAACCACTTTGGTGAATACTAAATGCTAGGTCTCACCCATCCGCTTTATGCGATGATGATATGGATGGATTGTTCTTGTGGAGAGGCAAGTTGAAAAGACAAAATCACACCATTTTGGTGAATCAGGCTGTTTAAAAGTGCTGGATTGGGGATTCATAGAGGCCACATGTACATTTACAAACATTCCAAGTTGATTAAACAAACATTTGTAAAAGGGGCTGAAACAAGGTTTATTGTCTCTGTTTCTAGCCCATGATGTGCATGCATCACCTAGTCAAAGTTCCCACTGGAGATTGGGCTTTGGTGTTGCAAAATGCTCATGATCTTGATACATCACCAATAAATGTACCTTGCATACATGGTAAAAATTATTTGTATACATGTACAGTAAAGTTAACTTGAACGTTTCGATGCTATTGAAGTTCAACAATTTCCAACTTCCAAGAGCCCATTATATCCATAATTTTAGTACAGAAGTCATGCATAGTGGTTTGTAAAAGAGTCTACAAAAGACTACTTTCGAGAGAGTTTACTTCATTGCCAACATCCGTTTGCACATTGGATTCAACATCTGTCGAGGTGGGGTTCTCGGTAAGATACTTCTCCCAGAACCCATCATTTGTTTGGGATGATTGCACTGCAGATTTTTTGCCCATTCCCTTGTGCACTTGTTGTAAAGGTAAAGATACAACATGATCATTCAATTTGTACAATGGGACTTGATCTTGATTATCCATTGAATGATGTGGGCTGCTATAATCTTCACATACATCATTCAACGGATGCTCACTAGGAGTACTTATCTCTGTCAAAGTGACACCCAAGTTGTGACTTTTCGGGCTATTCCTTTTGGAAGAAGAGATACCAAGCCAATCAAGAATCCTAATGTATGACATGTTAGAACTAATGGCATTATCAATGTGATTCAATTGGTTTCCGGATGCATCTCTTTCTTTAAAACATCGATCCTGATTTAATTCAACCATGATTTCTCGCTCGTTGGATTCCAAGAACTTGCATCTCTTGTTAACCGGCATTAGTGTCAACATTTCAGCTTCTTGTTGCTGAAAAAGCTGATTCAAGAGCTCTGGGTTTGAAACCACTCGTGTCAGAAAGGTAAGTATCTGTTGTTGACGATTCTCTAACATGACAAGTTGTTTTCCAAACTCTTCTAAATCTTTCTCCATTGACCTTCGTTGTTGATTCAAGTTGGTTAACTCCATCACAAGTGTGGTCTTCTCTTGTTGCAACCTTGCTATTGTTTCTAAAAGCTCTGCATGTGCAGTTTTATTGCACATGCGTGTTTTATCTTGACATTCAGCCTCAGGATGATCCATGTTCAATGAAGATGATAATGATGTTGATGGTTTCCGCCTACGTATGTTCTTTAACCCATCCTTATTGCCTTTGAAGAATCCATCAGTTGCAAACTCCCATTGATCAGCACAGATTTTATGAAATCCCTGCATATGTATTGCAATACATAAGATTTATCAATCAATCATTCGACCTATTTTACTGTTCATATAAAAACAAGAATCAATTATCCATGGTTGAGAAATTACTTTTATAGCCCTACGAGCGCACAGTCTATATTATGCCATAGATTGAACTGAAGATTCACATTGAAATTTAAGGTATTATGCCATAAATTGAATTGCAGATTCAATGAATTTCCATTCGGTTTTCCTTCCAAGGTTGAAGCCATCACGTCCAGCTTATCCATATTCCTCTGACTACCTTTAATTATCTTTGACTTCTCCACATTTTCAGCTTGAGCTTTTGGATTCTTACCTACCCCTGGCTTAGTGAACCACAATCTGAACACCCTTGTTATCAACAGATAAAGGCCATTATCTCCCACTGTTGTAGGTGCTTCTGTCACTTTGGAGACCTCTCCATTCTGGATCAAACTATGCTAGAGATCTTTTGAAGACAAAATTACAATATATCTGACTTGAGAATCTTACATATATAGATGACAAGATTCTTTAGCCATGTCTTAGTTTATTTCTATTTACTTTTTTGCTAAATTATATTGTTTGTATTTATAGGCCATTTTGGCCTCTTAAAAGACATTATATATCTTTCTTTCTTTCGTAGCTTAATTCATTAATACTAGTTTGACATGACATGGCGATATTTCCATGTATAGAGATACTTTCAACAGCCATTTTGAGATTTCGTTTAGTCTCATAGGTCATTTTGGTCTCCTGAGAGATGTTGTCATGATGTGGCATTGGCAAAGGTAGAAAAAGAGACAAGGTCAGGTTTCACAATACCTTGGGAATCTGGTCAGAGCAAAAACTGGATGAAGAAGGGAAGATTGCAAGAAAGAACAACAAAGGTTGGCTCAAATGGTAATAGCTAACCACTGCTAAAGAAAGAAAGATATATTAACGTCTTTTAAGGGGCCAAAATACAATGTGCTATGTGTACTTTTGGTCAATGCTAGACGCCCATGCAAAAAGGAGAACTTGAGGTGTTTATTGAAAGAGAAAAAGGAAAACCCATTTTGGCTGACGACAGAGCTTAGGTAAGGGCTATAAAGTAAAGAAGATGGTTTATGGTTTTGGCCCCAGCATTCTTCAAGAAGAACTTCAATGGGGAACTGAATCATGAGAGCATGTGGGAGGCTTATGATGACCACAGCCCTGAAGCCATAAGTTGTAAATACTGATGCTGAGTGCAAACAACAAAGACTGATGGTGAGTGCTTGTGCTGACTCTGAAACCATAAACACCTAAACCTGAACCTGCAACCCTAAAGAAACCCTAAATCGGTCATTGGCCATGAAATTAAATAAATGCTGGGTTCATTTTTCAGAGCTCTCCCCAGGGACATAACTGGATTTAGATTTGTGAGACTGAATGTCGTATGATCTAATTAGCTAAGTATTGAAATTCTGAGCTTACATAGAGTAAAACTACCTTTGAAAGTTCTGCAACATGGGCTGATCCAAGGTCTTCCAAAAACAACTTGATGTCAAGTGATAATGGCCTTGATTTTTCAATAAGGAGGGTGATGGGACCATGATCTACATGGATCTGGCCTACATGTGTTCCAAAAACAACTTGATGTCAAGTGATAATGGCCTTGATTTTTCAATAAGGAGGGTGATGGGACCATGATCTACATGGATCTGGCCTACATGTGTCAATATGCATGGATACTGCTATTGCCTGATCTATTGTAACCCATTCAAATGTTGTGCTTGAGATTCTACTACTTGGGTCCTTGAATGACATGTAGCATGAGCAGTGATGGAGCTGAAGAAAATTGTGATGGTTCTGTTGATGAGCTTTCGTTGATTTGACTTGTAGCATGAAGAATGATGATATACTAAATAAAGTTGTGATGGTTCTTTTGTTGATCAGCTTTTATAGTTAATTTGTAACATAAGAAGAAAGAGAAACAAAGGAAAATCAGGGTAGAAAAGGGGGGAATTTATTTTTCCTCACCCCTATCACTGATTCTGTTTGGGCTTTACATTGATGAGATTTCAAGTTTCATGGATAGATTGGTGGACCCAGTGCAAGGCTTGCCAGAGTGCTCATACTCATAGTTTTATATGCCGATGATATTATCTTGATGTCAGACTCCTGGAGGGCACCCAAAAACATCTAGATGCTTCACATGATTTTTGTGGGAAATTTTTGACTATATGAACCTTAGTACGATCAAGATAGTGATGTTTAACAAACTTGTGCATGGGTGGAATAGGCTGGCACACCAGTCTATATTTCATGTGCAGGCAGTAGAGTACAAAATGTATATGTATATAAGGGAGTCAAATTCACAAGCACCTGTTTCTCTTAAGAGATGCAGCTTTGGGGATTCTTGACAGACAATTTTCTTATGTATGTATTCCAGGAACCATGCACCAAACTATGATTCAAAGCATTGGTCACACCCAAGCTCTTGTAAGGAGCAAAGATATGGGGCCATGTATCTGTATTGTGGACGATTAAAGAAACATCAACAGGCCATCGGTTATGATGACTGGCCACATGATAGGGGCAAAACATCAAAACCACATGAGATAATTAAGCGCTGTGTTGGGAGCAGACCATTAGTCACAGATGCCCTTTTTCCAGCTGTGACTTGTATACATCAAATGTGAGAATTACCTAGGCATCACTTTCCATGGTTGTCTCTTGGCTCATTTATACAATTAGTAGAGGAGGATGAAACCAATTGTTGGTATTCATGGCATGGGCTGACAATTAGCAGAGCAAGGTGAACCAATATCGGTCCAAATACAAGGCATGGATTTGGATGCACCCTCACATTTGAACATAGCTTATCTGTCTGTTATTGGATATGACCAACTAAAAGAGGATAATTCAATAAGGACAGATAACATTAGCATGTACAAGAAACAAACTTTGATCAATCCAAATGTACCACTCGACACAGAGATAGACAATAAATATGTTCCAGATGGTTTTATTATTGAACACAAGTAAAGGAAAACACATGTCATTATCATCTTATCATATGAAGATAGAGACTGGACTATATACACATATAGCTTTAGAGAAACACATCTGCCAGCTTTGCAGTCAAAAAGTTCAACCTGAGGAGCATTCTGCATGCCATTGCCCAAATTATTACAAGACCAGAAGAAGATATTACTAGTTACTTCCTCTATGTGGATTAATATTTTGCATTCTCATCTGTTCTCTTTACCTAATTCACAGCAAATCTTTCTTTTCACAGAAAATTTTGCTTACTTTGGATCACGTTGCACAATTAAGATCTTAGAAAGGGAAGCACAAACATTTAATCATACAATGGTGAATCTTATGCAAAAATCCTTTGCAGACCATTCCCAAGAAATATAGTCATTTGAAAGTTATTCCATGCCTAACATTCTGTTAGCTCATTATACCATTTTTGACCTGGCAGCACAAACAGGACCTGAATTGTTTTTTATTCAGAATCTCATCTACACACATGAACGTGCTATAGGTACATACAAAAGTGTCATATTCATCAAATGCCTGTTTTTGATAACAGAGAAAATAATTAACAACTATAAAATGAACAAGGCTTTACAGATGCCTTTTCAAACTAGGATTCACAGGACAATCAATTGCCTACAGAGACCGAATTTAGGACGGACTTCTTACCCTAGCTATGAAGCATCTAGATATATTACATGGCTGAATTTAGGAAGGAAAAACAGGTAGCAAAAAAAGCTTATTTACTCTACCCTAGACATCAAGGATTTAAGTAAATCTTTTTTTTTTCCAATATTGAATTTTATTTCTTAAGAAAGTAAAAAGGTTACAAACACTTACATATGTGTTGAGCTGTCTAATGAAGCTTGAAAAATTGTTATGTTTGAAATACTGAGGCAACAAGTCTGTACAAAAATGTGATACATTCCATACAATAAAGCTATGGCCTTTGGAGCTCCATGAAACAATACCATCTGTTGATGGATCATCAACCATCTGATATGTCTTTGTCAGGAATAGTGAAGAAGCCATGTCCAACACCCGTTCGCACTAATGGGAAAAAGAAATCATACGATCCTTGCAATTAATTAATCCATGATTTGATACAGGATTTTTCTATGAGTAAAGTAAGTTATCGATCTCTGGACCTTGGATCAGATCGAATGACTTGAATCGATCAGTCCACAGGCTCCTGTGCAAAAGATTTAGGGTAAGAGGCGGCATACAGATCTTTCGTTTGGAGCGCTCTTTTTGGCGTGTGCGTGAGATCAAGATGTCTGCGGGACCACAATGGGATCGATGGACTTAGTTAGAGACAATCGTGGGTCTTGCTTGTACTGCCTGCCCCCCAACTTCTTTGGGCTCATGTTCTCACTACATACACATAATACATACATACATACATACATACATACATAATAAGGCCTTTCATGATGTACCCTACCTATATAACTTATAAAGTGTATACATACATATACATACATACATAACATACATTACATACATACATACATTACATACATACATATGTGAGCAGAGCAACTCCCATCTCATCTCGTCTCATCTGGCATCTACGTGTCTGTGCTCTGCCCCTCTCCTTTTGAGTATTTTGATTTGATGTGTGGATTGAACCCACCCCCTAGAGGCTAGACCCATGGTCCATGAGTCACGACCATACATGCCTTCATCCAACGAGCGACCCATTCTCTTTTCTTTCCGTATATAAGCATACTACTACTACTCTTTGGGAGCTCCCGCAAGTGGTTGGTTCTTGCACTCTTCCGAATCGCCCATAAAAAACATAGAAATTATTGGAGGATGGTTTTTGTTTTTCGCTCACTCAACAAAAACAAAAGAAGAAGAAGATTTTATCCATTGTGGAAGGATCGCGCATAAATGGAAGGATAAGGAATATTCCGTTTGATTTTAGTACTTTTTCAGTGATATTACAAAACACATTGATACCAGTATCATACATTCTCAAATATACTATGAAAAAGGTTGAAAATCCACCATTTTCGTGATTTTAAAATAAATAAAAAAAGAGGAATTTCAAAATGTTTAGGGTTTAATTTATTTCACAAACCTTACAACCAATGTTTTTTATAAGAAGCGATATTCATAGGAATCAAATGAATTCAAAACACATGCTTTTATATTACTCGATTTGTTACAAGTAGAAGGCAGTTACACTTAATAGCCAAAAATACATTCATGATCGCTCCTTTATGGCGAATCACTACTATCACTAATATACAATGAGGATTCTTCCTCGTCATCCTTAGATGTACCAATCAATGCATTATCTTCATCATAAACCAAATGGTGTGACTCTAGATTATATGCAATAGATCTCATTTGCCTTCGACTCGAGCCACCATGTAGACCTGGTAATTTTTCTTTTATTATATCTATTGTTGACTTCCTTAAATGTCCAACTTTTGTAAGTGTGAAGTCGTACACGATGATATACACATCAGAGATATCAAGGGTCGAGGTGTTACGAAGGTTTCCCTTCCTCTTCCTACCTCCCCTTGTCATTGGGCATTCAATCATCTCCAATGTATACTTACCCGTAAAAGCATTTTCACTTCTAGTGTTGTACCAATGCACTTTGATAGACTTGATCGTGTTTTCTATTTCATGCATTAGCACTTCTAAAAGTTTACCAATCCAAAATTGGTGGCCATGTGAGTTCTCATTAGCAGGTGTTGCAATCAACATCCCCGCCGCGAGCTCTTGCAAATTGCCTTGCTATCTAGCTTCGATTTGCTTTGGTCATCCTTGGTCCCACATAAATGTCTCTTTGTTGTGGATGGACCAAATTGTCATTAATCACATTTGATTGTTGCTCCAGAGTTTTATTTACACGATCATGTTGTAACGACCATATGAATGGCGTTTCTAAGGTCCAATTATCACCAGATACACAGTTGTCAATAATTCCTTTTTTATCACTAAAAAATAGATCCTACCATGACGTGTCTTGTTGTGCGGCATATTTCTTTGCAGCCTAAATATGCTTTCTTTTTTCTGTTAAGGTTTGGAGTCATAAGTGTTTTTGTTCGGATACCAAGTCACAATGCAACTGTCATTTCTTCTCAATTGGCATTTGTTTAGCTCCATGGACTATTGTGCTCGGCATACAAAGTAAGAACTGGCAACCGCCTTCAAGTTCCCATTTTGTAGAAGATGAATATTGTTTGGCATACAAAAGCATAGAACCACTTATTTCATTTTTCTTTATCATAAAAATGTGATTGAAGCTTATATTGTTTAACTAGGCGAGCACTTTAACATTCCCAACACCCCCATTTGATATATATCTCTTAAAGTCATATACCTCCTTCAAGTGTAATACTTTTGGGTGTGGTGTATATGCATCACAAATGACATCAAATAGTTTTGGTAATGTGAAAGCATCATGCTGAGACAACAGTTTGGAGAATTGTGCTAAACATCTGATCTATATGATCATGTGCGTGGCTAACCAAAAGAAAATTGACTTTCACTTTTCTAAACAATCCGTGGTTGACCAACATACTTAGATAGCCAAACATAGTTGAATTTTTGTTCTCTCTAGCAATATTGTCCAATTGAATGTATAGAATAGGGGGGAACGGTTGGCCCCAAGACATCAAAACTTAGTGAATCACTGTAACTATTAGGTTAGGGTCATTGTGAACATTGGGGTATGTAATGATTGACCTATTATAAGAAAAGCATCACAACAAGTGCATTTGAACAAGGCACTCATCATTGATGTCATTGGGGAGCCTCCGCATATACGGCAAGCACGTCTTCTTCTGGTCCATGCCATCTATCATTAAGCACATGTATTGTTCGGGCCTCTTCAAACACTTCTCTCTATGATGCATTGCCTTCTTTCGTTCTAACAATTGTGCCTCACGATGCTCCTGTAGTAACTTCTTAGTCATATCCTTTTCCATTGATGTCTTCACACCTTAAGCCAAACTTTTAAGATTTGCACAAATTGAGCAATACCTCATGCGTACTTTACGCGGAATAATAACATTTGAAAACCATGCTCTCCACAATCTTGTGAATTGGTTGTATTAGAGATCTAGGTACTAAAGTAAGCTTAAGATAAGGGTTTAGGGTTGATAGATAGAAAGGAGAAAGAGAAAGAAGGGTGTCGATCCACCCGACCACCCCCGAGCGAAGGGATTGAGACGGACTCGAGCCTCGATCGGCGTCCCATACCACCGCCGTGGCGTCGAGTCATACCTAGTGCTGGCGCGCTCGCTACAAGAGTTGACCCACCACAAGAGTAGAGTCTCGATGTAGTCAAAAGATGATCAAATGAGGGTAGCTAGGCCTCTTATTTATAGCGATACCCAAGGCCCCCAGGCAAGTTCACACTTGGCCTAATGGGTTGTCTCAATCCCGAGGATTTAAAAGTAATCCTCCCCTTCTTTACACTCTCGTTTAACCCTCACACTTATCCACGTGTATAGAATACTACGGTAAATTCTCACCACGGGATATTAAATGGTCATGCCCATAACATACTCCCCCTCTTTAAAACATTGCACTCTTGCAATGGAAAATTAGGGAAGTTAGTTCTGAGAGTATTTTCGCGTTCCCATGTGGCATCTTTTATTGATTTATCCATCCATTTTATTTTAAATTCTCGGATTTCTTTAGTACGTAATTTTTTTGTTTTAACATCGAGAATTCTTTCTGGTACATGTGGTTTAGAAGATAATTCTTCAGAAGTAACCAGAGTTTCAGTTGTAACTGTATTGTCGCCAGAACCCAGAAGTTCTTTTAGACGACTCACATGAAAGACTGGATGAATTCCGACACCATCGGGAAGAGCGAGACGATAGGCTGATGACCCAATGCGTTTAAGGACTATAAAAGGTCCACAAAACCGTGGGGCTAACTTAGCGCACTTACCCGTAGACAATGTCTTAGAATTGTGAGGTACACGTAAAAATACCTTCTGTCCAGGGTTGAATACACGAGGTTGCCTATGATGATCGGCATAAAAACACGCTCTATCTTGAGTTGTTTTTATATTATCTCGTGCAATATGCAACATATCTTGCATATCCCGAAGAAAGTTTTGCGTACTTCGCAACTCATCATGATGTATATTAACATCAATCGGGGCTCGTGGCTGAAAACCATACATCAACATAAAAGGACTATATCCCGTCGACGTATGCTTGGAGCTGTTATAAGCAAACTCCAAAATTGGGAGATAACGTTCCCATTTTGTTGGTTTTGCACCAACGTAGGCTCGAAGCATGTCCTCAATAATTTGATTTACTCGTACTGTCTATCCATCGGATTGAGGATGATCCGTGGAGCTCATGCTCAATGTAGTTTCTAACTTAAAGACTTGCATCCAGAAGTCACTAGTAAACTTTGGATCTCGATCACTCACGATATCCATTGGTAACCCATAAAAACAAAACAATTCGTCAACGAATTGGTAAGCCAATTCAAGAGTTGTTACCATGGTTTTAGTAGCAATAAATCTGGCCATTTTAGTTAGTCGATCAACCACAACCCAGATGGCATCATGACCTTTTTGGGTGCAAGGAAGGCTAACAATAAAATCCATGGATATACTTTCCCACTTATTATTGGGAATGTCCAAGGGATGTAAAAGTCCTGCGGCTTTAAGTCGCTCGGCTTTGTTAACCTGACACTGGTGACATTTAGTCACATAGCTATGTATGTCAGGACGCATCTTAGGACAATAAAATTGAGTGGAGATGAGAACGAGTGTACGATGTATTCCAGGGTGCCCTGCTGAGGGTACATCATGGCATTAAAAAAGAATCCTCTTTTTGACCTTGGGTAAATCTGGAACACAAACCTTCCCATTACGGTAGAGCAAACCGTTAGCAATGTGGAAGTATTCCTTCGAGGATGTGATGGTGTTTGTTCCAGACTCAACTCTTGCCCAGTATTTTGCAAAATAACTATCATCGGGATACTTTCCTCGAAGGTGATCATAAAGATATGATGTTATTTCAGTGAATCTAAGCATGTTAACTTCACGGATGCGACTTAGTGCATCAGCGATAGTGTTCATGGAACCTTTACGATATCGTATGGAGAAATCAAAGTCCTGGATGAGATCAGCCCATCGTGCCTTACGACCTTTCAGGTCTTGTTGGTCACAAAAATATTTCAAGGACTCGTGGTCCGTAGTTACCACAAAGCGATTTCCATAAAGATAATGGCGCCATGTTTTGAGCGCATGTATAACTGCAAATAATTCCTTTTCTTGAACGGTATACCGACATTGAGTAGAATCAAGTTTCTTACTCTCGAATGCTATTGGTTTACCATCTTGATACAAGACAACACCTATAGCATAATCACTTGCATCGGTTTCAACCTCAAAAGGTTTTGAAGGATCAGGTAAAAGAAGTGAAGGAGCCTTGCAAACCAAGTCCTTGAGTTCCTTAAAGGCGAGGTCTAGTGTAGCATTCCACACAATAGGTTTTGTAGACTTACGCGTTTGACCTTTTAAAAGATTAGTAAACGGCGTCGTCAATTGGGAGTAATTACGAAGAGACTTTCGCAAAAACCCGACAAAACCAATGAATGATCGAACTTCTCGAATATTCCGAAGAGTGGGCCAAAGCTTGATTTTCTCAATGCGAGAAGGATCAATTTCAACTCCTCGTTCGGTTATGAGATGTCCAAGATAAGTAATTGATTTCTTGAAGAACTCACATTTTGAGATCTTCGCATAAAACTGTTTGTCATGCAATGTTTGTAAAACAAAGCGGACATGTGTAGCATGTTCTTTTAATGTACGGCTATAAACTAAAATATCATCCAAGAAAATAACGACAAAATTTCCAAGTTGTTCTCGGAAAATGTCATTCATTTCTTGTTGAAAAGTAGCCGGAGCATTGGTCAAACCAAAAGGCATAACCAAAAACTCGTAATGGCCATAGCGCGTACGAAATGCCGTTTTAGGAACATCGTCCTCACTTATTCATATTTGATGGTAGCTAGTACGGAGATCAAGTTTCGTAAAATACCGAGCTCCCTGGAGACGGTCAATTAGATCGTCAGCCCGGGGCAATGGGTACGAATTCTTGATCGTCACTTTATTCAAGCGTCGGTAATTAATACACATACGCCATGTGCCCTCTTTCTTTTTAACCAAGAGAACTGGTGCACCCCATGGAGATTTACTATAATGTATATAACCCATTCGTAAATAGTCCTTGAGTTGCTTAGATACCTCATCTTCTTCGGATCGACTTAAGCGATACGGAGGTATACTTATTGGTGCAACACCAGATACAATATCTATACGATGGTCTATATTACATTTAGGAGGTAACCCATCAGGTAGTTCACTTGGAAAAACATCATGAAAATCATTTAAGATTTCATCAAGTTGTTGTTCAAAATATGTTAATTGAACCGGGACATTATCAATATTGTAAACGTGAATGTCCGGATCAAGTACACAATATAATAGAGTAGAACAAGACAACTCAGATATTGATGGACACGAGGAAACAATCGAGAGGGATTGTTTTTTTACACATTGAATAAAATGCGTACAATCATTCAGTACAAAAGAAATGGAATGGCGAACCCAATCAATAAATAAAGAAGAGTTTTTATTATAAAACCAGGGATAACCCAATATTACATCGGTGGTATAAAAATTCATTACATGGAAGTCTACTTCCTCTATATAAGTATCAATAGAAATTCCTAATGAATGAATCGCCCTGTTGATGTATTGTACTCTTCCATCAGCCAAGTGCACCGTGTAGGTGTGATCACCTACGGTGGGTTGGATTCCCCATATCTGAACCAAACGATCATTCACAAAATTGTGTGAGCTTCCCGAATCAAATAAAAATTGTACGGGAGATCCATTGATATACCCGTTTGCACGTAGTAAATCATTGGGACCCAATACATAGTGAGGGAAAGAACATTGACAATTACTTAAATGATGTGTATAGACCTGAAGGACATTAGGAATCTGACCTTTATGGTCTGCAGCTTTAGCTTTGTTGTCGTGCTCTTTCCGTTGGAGCTTTCGACATTGATCTTTTGTATGACCCTTCTTTTTGCAGAATACGCAAAAAGGATGTTGTCGCTTACAATCGCGATCCAGGAATTCGTTGGGTGTCTTGCGTTTCCCAACAAATTGCGACTACTTAGTCCCGGGCGCTTCGTTGGGTTTATTGTGGTCCTTCTTCGAAGTGCATTGATAGCGAAGAACTATTTCAACAGCCTCTTCGAAGGATTTTGGATCCTTATCGTGCACAATCCAGTGATAGTCCGAATTGGGGTTGCCATTGACAAAACAAGCTATCAACCAATTGTCCCCTTCTAGATCCGATTTTTGGATTTGGGTTCTAGCATGGTGAACATAGTCTTCTAGAAAGGAAAATTTCCTGCTAGAGAGGTTCATTAAAGCTTGTGCTGCCTCGGTTCGAGAGGGAGGTTGTAGAAATTGGCCCTTAAAAACCGTGACAAAATCTGTCTAGGTATCAGGCAATTTCCCCGTTGTACGGAGCCCACACCACCAAGCGGTGGCCTTACCCCCTAGTTCTCGGCCGACATATGCAATCTTCGTACTATCTGGCATGGGATAGAGCTCAAAATGAGACTCCCATCGGCCCAGCCACGTGCAGATTGCTTCTTCGGTTCTTTCCTTTTTGTCTCCCGTAAATGGCTTAACGACAAACGATGGTTCACCCTGTCGCTCATCAGGTCTATTAGTCTCACGTTGTAGACTAATGACACGTGCCTCGAGAGCACTTTGAGATTGCCGAAGTTCGGTCATATGTTGAGCGGTGAAACTAAGGTATTGGGTTATTTGTGCCAAATACATCTCAATGGACATTTGTCCAGGAGGATTCCCTTGAGTTCCTTCCGCTTGAGCGGATGACATCGGGTCGTTAATTTGAGCCATTAAAGATTATTTCTAGAAAAGAAATAGGATAAGGTCAGAGAGATAGTCATAACATCATATCGTGATGTAAACATATCATGGGCAAACATTAATCGATATCATGATCTCACGTCAATACCCCTCTAGACGTATGAGATGAGGTTCAAGATCAGGTTACTATGGTAACACAAAGGTGTTTTAAAAACCATGGGGGTGACAAATAAATGTCTTTCCCTGATCTCTATATCGATTTTTTCATGGTGGCTCCCCGAGGCTCAACCATGTATGTTCGCGTCATGAATAGTTTATACACGAAAAAAATGTTAACAATAAACTATGTTTCGGTGCCCACATATGTGGTTTCGGCTCTTTAAGTCCTATTACGAGAACCCCGAGGTGCACTTAGACCTTAAGTCTAAACATGTGTTATAGTCATATGTATCAAGGATGTTGTATGGTCTTGGTCATATTTGAACTCGAGACCTCGAGAACAAATACATTAAACACTTGAGCTACCCAAGTAAGTTGCTCTTCTTGAATGCTTAATATTTGATGTGTATAAAAGATATGCGAGGCATTTGATCATATATGTTTTTTTTAGAAGAACATATATGTCAAGGGTCCTAATTTCGCCCTCATTTACCAAAACTATGTTGGTTACCTAACCTCAAGTCTCGTAATTACGATGGCATACGCCAAAGTGCAACCTAATGGTCAAGCCAAATGAGCCCTCGTTTCGTAGTAGGCCCACGTGGCCCATCACATGGTCACGTCATTACGAATGCCTCTCATAAGAACGAGCTCATGGTGGCATCGTATCCATGTAACGAAGGAGGGATGTTGGATACGTGTGTCATTGGAGCGACCTCACTTAAAGTGGGTCAAGCCCTACGTACTCAACATCATTATGGCTATAGGCGTTTCTTTACGTAACGAAATCGAGGTCATCAATGGGGTTGTCAACAATAAAAAATTGTTGAAAAAGGGATGGTGACAACGCCTTTCTCACAAAAATGTGAGGACGGCCACCACATCCTTTTCCCGACAAGGACAACTTTCGATATAATCACGTAATAATGAATATACACATATGTTTACTTATCACATATATACGATCAAATACATATATACGTGACCACATATGCCTATATTAAACATATCGTTATATTAAATAGCCACAAATGGTGTGATCGAGATACGTAATCGAGGTATATACCTCTACGCACACGAAACATTCACTAATAAGAGATCATCGTAATACGCAATTGAGGTATTGACCTCTTACGCATTAGAGACCAAACGCATATCGTTTACAACAAATCAAGGTATTAAACTCATACGTAAACGTAACATATTGTTCGTGAACGTAATACATAATTGAGGTATTAACCTCGTACGCATACGACACTCATCACATATTATTTATATGTCAAACGAGGTATTGACCTCGTGCACATATGTAAACGTTTTAGATAAACAATTAAAGACCACTACAACATCATTGACTTGATGAAAAAATGACATATAAACTAAACACATGTTTTGTTGACATCAAATCCAAGTTGCTTATCTGATGTCACCAAGTTAAATCTAGCCAAACGAATTCTACGTGGGATTTTTCTAATATGCATAGGGCTTCCCGATTTCTCTTCTTGCCTAGAAATTGGGGTAACCACGTTACAATCAATTTCTTTGTTGTTAGGTTGCTTGCCCATGATCTTCGATGTTTCATTGGCATTACCTTCATTGTCCGTATCTTTATTAATATCGTATTCTTCAATAGAGAACTCTTCACATGAGTTTTAGGAGAAGATGAGCTCAGACAATATTCTTCGATGGAAAACAGTGAGTCTATCAACATACAATATTCTTCAATAGAAAACGGTGAGTTTGTTGACAGACAATACTCTTCGGTAGAAAATGATGAGTCTGATGACAAGTAATATTCTTCAATCGAAAATGGTGAGTCTTCACTCATGGCTTAAGGTCAACATAGAGCTCTCCAAGTTATGTGCTTAGGCTAATATAAGAGATTGAAACAAATGATAAGCCCCTCTATAAACAAAAGCTCCCTCAATAAAGAAAAATATTATTATTTATATAATAATTTTATTAATTATATTAATAACTATATAGTAAATATAATGTCCATAAATTATATTTTATACCTTATTAATCCTATAGTCTATAATTAAAATTAAATTTACTTTATACATATAGTATAATATTACCAAATATATTGAGACATAAATATGCAAGTATAATCCGAATCATTTGTGCAATAATGAAGTAACAATCATTTAAAATTGTTATTCCCCACATGTAAATCAACTTGGTACTCCCATAATGTGTATTAAATAAAAAACATTAACTATATAGTATATATACATTCAATGTTTATATACATATAGTATATATTTACAATCATTAGAGAGTCATATAAAGGTTGGTTTAAATTTTAAATCATTGGTTCATTCATGGCCATCATATTTAATAAGAAACATTAGAGAGTCACAAATATGTTGGTTTGAGTATGCAATCATTGGTTTATTCATGATCTTCATATTTAACAATGAATATTAGAGAGTCATAAATATGTTGGTTTGAGCATGCAATCATTGGTTTATTCATGATCTTCATATTTAACAATGAATATTAGAGAGTCATAAATATGTTGGTTAGACTATTCAATCATTGTTTTATTCATGACCATCACATTCAATCAAAAACATAAAAGAATCATAAATATGTTGGTTTGAGTATTTAACAAAGTGTACTAAAGTCTAACAAACTATCTTTTACATCTAACTAACTAACTTGTAGGTAACCAACTATGGTTGGACTAACCACAATTACTTTAACCACAATGGTCAAGCCCTATAAATAGGAAGACCTCCTCATTTGTAGATCTCACACGCGCAATCAAGAGCACACGAAGCACTCAGAGCACACGGAGCCTAGAGCATGCAAAGCGACACCAACGCAACAACAATTGTTGATCTCACTGTCAGCACCTAGCCCGAAAATCATGTCTTCGAAGAAGCTTGAGCACACGGAATCTAGGTAAGCAACATCATTGTACGAACACTCTCATATTTATTATTTTTTCAGCCATCTATATACACATCATAACTCTGATTCAAACAGGAACTCGATACGCCGTATTGAGTTCTTGTTTAAAGGCCTCTATTATCAGCATGACCTCGATACGATGTATCGAGTTCCTGATCCGAGGGAGTCTTTTAAACAGGAACTCGATACAGTGTATCGGGTTCCTATTGCAAACACCCACTTTACTCTAGAACTCGATACGACGTATCGAGTTCCTGTTTAAAGTGAGTCTTTTAAACAAGAATTCAATACGCCGTATCGAGTTTCTGTTTACAGTAGGGTTTTAGAAAGGAACTCGATGCGGGACATCGAGTTCTTATTAAAAAACCCCTGCTTTAAACAGAATAGCGTGTTTTTGAAAAATTATTGGCAAATGTGTGTCCAGACACCAATATAGATGGCAAATTAAGACCTTTTTTTAAAAAATTACTTGATTTTGTAACATTTAGCACCATTGTTGAAATAGGGAATTTGACCTAAAGTTGATTAAAACACTAGAAAATATCAAACAAATTAGGGTTATGATATCAATGTGACCTTACCTACGCTCCAATATGAAACATGTCCTAGGAAAATCCTTAAGAATTAGGGTTATGATATCAATATGACCTTTACCTATGCCCCGATATGAAATATGTCCTAGCAAAACTCTTAAGAATTATAATTTTCCAAGTTAAATAGGTTGTACCAAATTTACATCTGCAATAAAGGTCTATTATTTTTACCTCTAACATTAATTGAAATAAAGGGACTGACACAAGTTGCTTGCCAGTGTTAGTCTTAGTCTACCTATGGTAATTTTGTTAGGTGGCCTATATCTGAGGACCCAACTAACATATATTATCCCACGTCCTGTCTTAAATAGGTCGTTAGAGAACTTATCGGACTGGCCTGTTAAGAAAATCAAGCTCCGATATCAGGGCTCTCCGGTAGAGACCCAAAAACAAGTAGTTACCTAGAACATGAAGAGAGGTAAGAAGCTTCTCTTCAACGCGGAGACTAAATCTCAACCATTTGATGAAGTTAGCCCAAAAAAGATGAGCAGCTCCTAGTGGTGAGGACCTTCCTAACCGTGACCTAACGGACAATGAATGGTGTATGCAGTACGTTGATTCGAAGAAGAAAGTCCTGTTGTATACTGCAAAGAAGAAGGGCGACGATCACCTTGAAAAAGACACTCCCTTTATGTATGGCCGTATTTTACGATTTGACTATGAAGATTCTGATTCCCTCAACATTCTTGTCATGATAGACTGCTTTAAGGGAGTACGTAAATTGTACCTCTTTGAAGATCGGCTTGTCAAGAAGTGTTGTGGGTCTGAGTCTTTTAAACTCGATATAGAGAGTTCACAAAATCTGATTGTAACCTTGAGACCATATATACAAGGCCACATAACTCTAAGGGATGCCTCGCCATCCCCAGTAAAGGCCCCAAAAAGGGCCTCAAAGGTGCAATCGAGACCGGCAAAAAAGAAGATGACAAAAATGTCAGACTCTAAATCATCAAGCTCAACTGATGAGGAGGAAACTAGGGCAATGCCAAGTGCTGAGCTAGCATCCAGTGTCTTGTCATCTGAGCATAATAAGATTCGCAGAGAGTTAATGCAGCGGAAACTGGTGAGAAAAGGGTAAGTCTTCAATTTGCCTATAACACACATTCATAGACCACCAGTAGATGTGAAAACAGGACGAAGACCACTTGAGATCAGAGAACCTCAACAAATGCATGTTCAAAATCTCAAGAAAAAAATGAAAATAAATCCACATGCTACAATTGTGCCTTTTATTGTATAACTTGGGAACAAGTGACCGAGGATTACCCTCTAACGTCTTCATATAATGCATTATCCGAGTATTTTATTGCATTCAAGGATTGGGTTAGTATTGGTCTTTTTAATAAAGTTTTCTTTCTATGTAGAGGTTGTGTAATAATACTCAATGTCTTATTGCCTCAATTAGAAACTGTCTCGTGGCAAGAAACCAGGAGAAGTCAAGGATATACACGATTTCCCAACATCCTTCCTTGCACATCTTGAGAGAGCTAGAAAAGAAAAGGATCGTCGGTTAGTCAAGGCATACGAAATTGAAGAAGATGGCTCTTTCAAAAAAAATTGCCACAAGAAAGACATTACCAAATATCTTTACTACAATGTGATTTGTGGCGATGTCCTTGACATGATCCAGAAAGTGCCAAAGAAAGAATATACGCTAATGATTGTAGATATTCCATACAGATTTCGAATGGCAAGGTCATCATACGACGATGAACCTTTTAGGTTCAAACAATTAGAGAAAATGGTGAAGGATTTTGCCAAGCTGACGACTGCATCCTTGTGGAGGATAGTTCTGTTTCATAGTATGGACCAAGGGTACTCGGTAGCTCAAGCTTTGAGATCTCGCTGTCATGGCATCGAGAACCTTGCTTGGTAAGGATTATTTATAAGTCTCATTCACTATACTTCCTTTCTTAATTTATTGAATCTATTTTTAACTCGATATAATATTTGTTATAGGATAAAAACCAGCGTCAATAGAGGGCCAACCTTTCGGTTCGTAAATGCCATTGAGTACATTACGGTTGGCTACTTCGATGAAATAAAGAAACAAAGAATCACGGAGCATTCTAATGAAGTCGGAGGTTCAAATCTGTTGGTATATCCAGCAGTGACACGGAAATTGCGACATGTCACCACGACAGAACGGGGACTTGTCAACCCATACCAAAAACCTCAACGACTTATGATGCGCCTAATCAAAATGTTCTCTATAGAAGGAGATTGGATGTTAGACTTGTTTTCTGGCACAAGTATTCCTCGAACTAGGTTTATGTTGTTGAGATAATCAATACTGATTCTTTTTTGTTTGAAAATTAATTCTTCTTGTCACTTTCTTCACAGGGACAACGTCTACATGTGTATTGAAGCTCTTCTGAAACATTGTTGAATTGGAGAATGACGAGGAGCGGGTTATATTTATAAATATGAGGATTAAGGCCTTGTGGGAATGCCCAGACCAGGACAAGGAGGTCGGTGCAAAGCACATTGCTGATACCGAAAGGTTTCAACCTACTTCACGAGAGCCTATTCCTCCGTTAGCCGGGGAAGCTAATTGAGCTTGATGATGAGCTTATAGAAGATCTTATGGTGGCTTGGCTAACAAGGGAAGACAATGCACTTATAGCCGAAGTATCATAGACACAATGGAATGTAGGGGGTTGAACCCATGACCTCCTAGTCTTATTGGACAACCTTACCAATTGAGCTACATCCATCTATGCATTATTGTATTGTAATATAAGTTTCAACTTATTACATTCTATGTTAATCACTAGAACTTTCAAGAAACTTCTAGCGAATGCATCTTCATGCACGCTCTAGAAGTTTCCATGCACTCTCTAGATGTTTCCTAGCTTTCATGCATACTACCACATTCTTGTATAAATACTTCGGTGCACCTTGATTACAATCAAGGTGAACAACACCAATTACGGAAGCATAATTTAGTTCGTTCTCTTTTGTCTACCTTCTCTCTCTCTTGTTCTCTCGTCTATGATGTCTCTCTATCTATATATCTATCTTACGCTCTCTCTTAATATTTAGCTCGCCTACTTATCCCTGTCATGGTCTACCCGTCCGTGATATTTTGTTCACCTTCCCTTCTTGTTACCATGTCCGACTTGGCCTTAAGCCAAGTAATGGCAGCCTTGGAACAACTTAAATTAGAAAATTAAAGCCTTCGTCAATCATTACGGGAGCTTTAAAATAGCACAGCCAACAACCCTCCACCCGTTGAGCCTCACCTTCCGTTAGCACCTAACCCAACCCCTTCCTCTTCCCATTTATATGTCCTCGAACCTAACGTCAGCCTATTTGACAAATTCAACGGCTCGAGGGCGCATCTTTGTGGCTTCATCAATCAAATTTGGCTTATCATCCGCTTACAACCCCAACGTTATGCTAGCGATTTCTCTCGGGTTGCCCTCGTTGGCACGCTTCTCTTGGGGCTAGCACAAGCGTTGTTTGCACCATTGATCGAGACCTCATCCCCACTCTTAGACAATTTTCCTGCCTTCTTGTAGAGCTTGAAGCCACATTTGGAGAGACAGATCGACGACGAACAACACTCACGAAACTCTATACCTTACAACAAGGCTCTCGTCCAACTTCCGTCTATGCTTCAGAGTTTCGTCAGATCATGTGCGATGTCAATTGTGATGACCAAGCTTTATGCGACCAGTTTCGTCGAGGCCTCAGAAATGATGTCAAGACTCTTCTCTTAAACTTTCCGGAGCCCACATCATTGTCCTAGGTAATCTCCCAAGCTGTTCATGTGATAATTTTCTTTTCGAGCTACGACAAGAGGAACGTGGGACTCGAGGCTTTCCGTCTTCCTCCCACAATGCTCCACTCACAAGGCCATATATATCAGTTTTGCCAAGCATGCCATGGTTGCCATCTTCCAATGATACTCATACCCCGATGGAGGTCGACCCCCGTACCCCAATGGAGATTGACAATGCTCGGTTCCAACCATTAACCGATGTCCAACGACAACATCGACGTGACAATGGCCTCTACCTCTATTGTGATACCCCCACCCATGTCATTCGCCATTGCCCGATGCACAACCCTCATCATCAATCCCACCGTGCACGTCTTGCAGAGGTTTCTCGACAACAAGAAAACGATCATGCATGTCTTACGGAGGTTTCTGGACAACAGGAAAACAAGAAAGTATGGCTACAATAGGAGCCATGCCGCTGGACATTTCCCATCGCCCTACTTCTCTATGCTCCTACAATTCAATCACGCCAGCAGGAGGTTTTACTTTTCAAGTCTTTGTTTTGGGTCTATTTCAATAAAATCCCATGCCTTGCTCGATTCTGGTGCATCGACTTGTTTCATCGATATCGCATGTAAAGAAATGAAGAGGCAAGAGTGGTTGTAATGCAACAGAAGATGAGTGTGTGTGTGTGTGTTTGTGTGTGTGTGTGTGTGTGTGTGTGTGTGTGTGTGTGTGTGTGTGTGTGTGTGTGTGTGTGAACAAATGAGAGAGAGAGATAGTGAGAGCTTAAGACAGAGATAATCAAACTGTATATTACATAAGACTTCCAACAGTCACTAAGTTACAATGAGTTGGTTTATATACCAACTAAGCTAGGGCAAGCGCCCTTTCTGCTATTTACAAAACTAGCCTGGTATGTCCATGGGTTAGTGTGAACCTATTCCTATGGGAAGTTGAGTTTGATTCTCAACACACCCCTTCGAACACAACTTCCATCTGTTCGGTTTGAAGTTCGGCGTACATATTTGCGTATCAATGCGTACTCTGCGTACTCCCCCTCAAGCTCGGCAATGTAGGCGGCATGAGACCAAGATCCGATGCAAATTGCCGGAGCTTGTCTACTCCTAAGGCCTTCGTAAATATACCAGCAACCTGAAGGTGTGTGTTGATATGTTGGAGATCGATTTCCCCGGCTTGTACGCGCTCGCGAATGAAGTGGTAGTGCACTTCGATGTGTTTAGTCTGTGCGTGAAAAACGGGGTTGCGCGGCAAGTAGATACTGCTCATGTTGTCGCAGTACAAGCATATTGGATCTTTGATGGGAACGCGCAGATCCTTCAGTACGCGCTTAAGCCATACGGCTTCACATGTGGCGACTACTGCACCCCTGTATTCGGCTTATGTGCTCGATAGTGCGACTGTCGGCTATTTCTTGCTACTCCAGGAGATCGCTCCACTTCCGAGGGAGAAGACGAATCCGGATGTGGATCATCTATCTACTTTGTATCCTGCCCAATCCGTGTCTGTGTACCCTCCAAGTCGAACTGTCGTATTCGACTTATATAAAATGTCGTGATCCATTGTCGTACTAACATACTGTAGTACCCTCTTAGCACAATCGAGATGAAGGTTACGCGGATTCTACATGAATTGACTAAGTAGGCCGACCGAATAACTTAGGTCGGGTCGCGTAATGGTGAGATAGATCAAGCTATCGATCAGTTGGCGATACTGAGTCGGTTCAATCTCGGTCGTGCCGGAACTGGCATCAATCTTGATATTGCGATCAAGAGGGGTACTCACAGGTTTGCACTCTATCATTCCGAATTTGTAAAGTAAGTTGAGGATGTAGTGCCGTTGTGAGATCATTATCCCGACTGGTGTCCGAATTACTTCAATACCTAGGAAGTAATGAAGTTCGTGCAAGTCTTTCATTTCGAATCTGCCAAAAAGAAGTGATTTAACTTTGTTAATCTCGGCGAGATCCTTTCCTCCGATGACCAAATCATCCACGTACAAGATGATGATTATCAGGCTATCCGACTGTTATCGTTGCGGATGTACAGGGAAGTGTCGGATTTTGACATCCGAAATCCGACTTGATGAAGATATTGCGTGATCTTCGAATGCCAAGCACGCGGTGCTTGTTTGAGGCCGTGGTGTGCGGATGTTTACGTGATTCAAATACGGGTTGTATCATATAAACTTCTTCTTCTAGCTCTCCTTGGAGGAAGGCATTTTTCACATCCATCTGGTGGAGGTGCCACCCTTTCGCTGCGGCGAGTGCAATTACGATTCGTACTGTTGTCATCTTTGCCACCGGGGCAAAGGTTTCTACGTAGTCTACACCGTGTGTTTGCGCGTATCCTTATGCAACGAGCCGTGTTTTGAAGCAATTTACAGAGCCGTTGGTATTATGTTTCACTTTGTAAATCCACCTACAACCAATCGTTTTCTTGTTCGGGGGATGAGGAACGAGATCCCATGTCTCATTTTTACATAACGCTTCCATTTCCTCATTCATCGCATTAACCCATCGCGGATCCTTCACGGCTTCAGAAAGCGTTTCTGGCTCCCGTACTGACACTACCTTGATCATGAAGGCATAATGATACGCTAAGTACTCGTCATAACCGTAGCGGTTTATGGGGTTCTTCTCACACGTAGATCGACGTGGCTTGTCGTTTGCAGACTCTAGAGGTTTCTTCACGCTGTCCGTGTGAATGTCAAGGCCTTCAAACTCATTGTCAAGATCGAAATGATCTTCGTATTCTTGCATTTTCGCCTTGCCTTTGTCTAGCTTTGGACTTGGCCGAAATGTGCTTTTATCACTTGGGGGCTCTTGCGGTCCACTCAGTCGTGTCGTAGTTGGGCTGTCTTCGAACATCTGTGTGAGCCGATCCTCGACTTCTATTCTTATTTCGGTGTCATCCGCGTCGAGCGGAGTCAAAGTATTCTCTGGTGCGTACCAAGATGTGGACTCATCGAAGACTACGTCTCGACTTATGCGAACTTTTCGAATAGATGGGTTGTAGCATTTGTACCCCTTTTGTTCGAGCGAGTATCTCACGAGGATACTTTTCTCCGACTTTGGATCAAGCTTTTGCCGCGTATTGTCGGGAATGTGTACATAGGCGATTGAGCCGAAAATGCGGACATGCGATAAGTTCGGCTTCTTCCCGAAAAACTTCTCATGCGGAGTTATGTCGTGTACTCCTGAGGTTGTGCACCTGTTCATGAGATATACGGCTGTATTTGCCACTTCTGCCCAGTATGATTTCGGCAAGTTCTTCTCATTCATCATAGCTCGCGCGACTTCGACTATGTGCTTGTTTTTCCGCTCTGCTACGCCGTTTTGCTAAGCCGTATGTCGGCACGAAAACTCTCGTTGGATTCCTTCTTTTTGGAGATACTTTGTGAACTCATTCGAAAAGTATTCTTTACCTCTGTCTAATTGAAGGCAGCGTACATGACGGCCCATAGCTTTTTCTACTTTGGCTTTGAACTTCTGTAAGTGTCTGAACACTTCGCTCTTCTATCTCATTGGGTAGATCCAGGTGTTCCTAGAGAAGTCGTCGATGAGCGTGACATAGTATCGGCATGCGCCGAATGTAGTTGTTTGGGTTGGTTCCCATACATCTGAATGTATTACATCCAGGATCCCTTTGCTCACATTCCACTCATTAGGGAATGGGTGACGGCGTTGCTTTCCAAATTGGTATGCTTCGCACACGCCCGTGATCTCCTTTGCCGTAAAGTTCGGAAGTCCGATTACGACTCCTTTCGTCTACATGTTCTGAAGCTTCTGGAGATTAATGTGGCCGATCCTCTTGTGCCACAATTTCAAGTTAGTTTTGACTTTCTGGCCCTTTGCGTACATGGCCGACTTTACCTCGCTCGACTCGAGGATGAACATACGGCCTTCACAATGGTCGTGGGCTACGATTCGATCGCCTTTTTCGATAAAACAACCATCATTGTTGAATCGTACTTGCATTCCCTGTTCAACAATCCAACCTACTGAGATCAGGTTCTTTGTGATTGTTGGGACATGCAACACGTTCTTGAGGTAAGTCTGGTCCCCGTCATTTCCGAATGGGACATTCCCGATATGTTGTATTGAATGATTCATGTCATCGCCAGTCTCGACATATCCGAGTTGATCGGGTTTACGCAGTTCCCGGAAACAATCTTCATGAGATGTCATATGGTTGGACGCACCCGAGTCAACAAACCATACACTATTTGAGGCGGAGGCGCTAGTTGAAGCCTATGCGGACATTGAGTGTGCTTTATGCCTCATTACGAACATTCCGCCACGATCGTCATAGTCAGAATTTGTTGCATAGTTCGTGAGTTGTCGGCCTACCTCACGTTTCTTCTTCTGGCACTCTTCTTCGTAGTGGCTGGGTTTTCCGCAGTACCCGCACTCAACTAGGTTTTGGCGATTGCTCAGTCCGGCGTTATGACTCCCCCTTCTGCCAAGTTCTCTGGGCCTGTTCCTGTCTGCTTGCCACTGGTGGGAGTTACGCCCTTGATTCCGTCGATCATTATGGCCTTGTCCGAAATGACCTCTTTTTCCACGACCGAAATCTCTTCTATTATCCGACTGGGAGTAGAGAAAATGACCATTTGATGCGTTGCTCCTCTATTGGGCATGATTCTCTTCGACCAGTAATATCTATTGAAGGTCGAAGAAGCAGGGAGGGTTCTCCCTTGCAAGAATGGCTAATCTAATCGCGCCGAAACGTGGTGCTAAGCCTCCGAGGCATATCTACACAAGTTCGTCATCATCGATAACGACGTTGATCGATCCGAGGGCGTCACATAGCTCCTTGATCTTCAAGGTATAGCTTGAGATTGACATGTCCCTTTGTTGGATGCTATTTAGCTCCTGACGAAGCTGGAGCTTGTGTGCGGCCGTGTTGGCTGCGAAAATCTTTTTGAGATTTTCCCACGCCTGCTTCGGCATTTTTGCCTCTCGAATGTAGCCAAGCATATGATCATGAACGCATGATGCTAGACAATACAACACATGGCTCGCGGCCTGCTCCCAAACGGGATAGTCGGCGTGTGTTGGGTTGGGTTGTGTTTCGTGAGCTCCTTCAATGTAGCTCCAGTAACCTTGTCCGACAAGGTATTGATGCATCTTGTACTCCCAAGATGCAAAGTTCATTCTGTCGAGCTTCTCCGTAGGAAGAGCGCTTCCCATCTGAGTGTTCATGGTGATTTCTTCTTCTGTTGATTAACCGGTTCTGTTGATCGTCGGCGTGCAGCACAACACAATTGAATAGGCGTGATCAGACAACCACACGCTCTGATACTATGTAAAGAAATGAAGAGGCAAGAGTGGTTGTAATGCAGCGGAAGATGAGTGTGTGTGTGTGTGTGTGTGTGTGTGTGTGTGTGTGTGTGTCAACAGATGAGAGAGGGAGTGAGTGAGTGAGAGCTTAAGACAGAGATAATCAAATTGTATATTACATAAGACTTCCCATAGTCACTAAGTTACAATGAGTTAGTTTATATACCAACTAAGCTAGGGCAAGCACCCTTTCTACTATTTACAATGAAGAAGAATCTATGTATGCATGAGCAAGATAGACACAAAGGGAGAGATAGAGATAGAGAGGCACAAAGGATACGTTATATTCCAAATAGCAATTGTTACAACAATGACAAGAACAACAACCTTCACTAAAGGTTACAAAGTCACTTTATATAGTGACTATCCTAGGGCAACTACCCTTTATGTTATTTACAGAAATAGCTCGAACTTGGGTTGTCCAAAGGGACAGTGTGAATACAGCCATTATACGCTTGTATTCGACACTCCCCCGTAATGGGCATATACATGGGTTATCTTAAAGAATTACAGGTATATATACAAGGTTTATTGGACAGATCGGTTTTGTTAGAGTCGGCAAGATCCAAAGACAAAAGACCGAATTGGTCGGGTCGGAAGAGCTAAAGTCGATCCTCAGAGAACCGATGTTGGTGGCCCAAAACCGTCCTGTGTGGTGCCGAAGGGACCGGAAACGATCAGCCGAAAGACACTTGGTCATTCCATCTGCAACATTATTGGTTGTGGATATCTTCTCTAGACCGATTTTCCCTGAAATGACGCAGCCCCGAACGAAGTGATATCGAACGTCGATATGCTTGGAGGCGTTGTGGTGAACCGGGTTTTTTGACAAAGCAACAACACCCTGACTATCGCTTTAGAGCATTGGAGCCGAGTCGGAGTCGACCTATCGAAACGTGTGCGCCAGCCGACCGAGCCATAAAGCTTCTTTTGCCGCGTCGAACGCCGCTACATATTCCGCTTCGGTCGTTGAGGTGGTTGTGCACTCCCGAAGTTTCGACTTCCACCAGATTGCTCCATTGCCGAATTTGAAACAGTATCCGGTTGTTGATTTCCGACTGTCCACACAACTGGTGAAGTCCGAGTCGGTGTAACCGACTATGCCTAAGGTTGAGTTCGGGCCGAAAAGAATGTCGTGGTCTTTTGTGCCAGCTAGATATTTGAACACATGCTTGATTGCTTCCCAGTGCAATCGGTCGGGGTTGTGCATGAATCTGCTGACGACTCCTATGGTGTGAGAAATATCAGGTTGTGCCACGACCATCGCGTACATAAGGGAGCTGACTGCCAGTGCATACGGTACCGACTTCATATCTTCCCCCTCTGAACCGGATGACGGGCAGTCTCGCTGAGATAGCCAAAGGTTAATGGGGAGCAGGGTCGAAGCATACTTGGCTGAGTGCATGTTGAAGCATTCCAAGACATGTCCAATGTAGTCGGTTTGAGACAAAAAAAGTTGTCGTTTATCATGATGCCAACTAATCTTCATACCAAGTATGTGTCTTACCGGACCAAGGTCCTTCATGGCAAACTTCAATCGCAGTTTCCGAACGAGTTCGGTGAGCTCTCCGGCATGCCGGCCGGAGAGGAGCATATCGTCCACGTAGATGATGAGGAAGACGAGAGACCCGTCTTGAGTTGTTTTGGTGAAGAGACAATGGTCCTCATCGCTCTTTGAGAAGCCGACCTATTGGATGAAGTCGTCGAACTTCTTGTACCACTGTCAGGGTGCCTATTTGAGGCCGTAGAGACTCTTCCTGAGTCGGCAAACTAGATGTTCCTGGCCGGATGCCAGAAAGCCTTTCGGCTACTCCATATAGATTTCCTCCTGTAGGTCACCATGGAGGAATGCCGTTTTTACGTCTAGCTGAATCAACTCCAAGTTGTTGGCGGCCACGACGCCGAGCATGAAACGAAGGGTCGTCATTTTTACCATTGGTGAAAAGATTTCGTCGAAGTCGACACCATATTCTTATCGGAATCCCTTCGCAACTAATCTGGCCTTGTACTTTGGGTTGGTTGAGTCGGACGTCTCTTTTAGTCGATAGACCCACTTACATGGAAGAACACGTCAATTCTTCGGTAATTTGACCAAGTCCCAAGTCTTGTTTGCCCAAATGGAGTGCATTTCCGACTCCATCGCCAGATGCCATGTGGCTGAATCGGAAGATGCCGATGCTTCTTCATAAGACGTCGGTTCACCGGTGTCGGTAAAGAAAATTCTGGAGGTTGCGACAGTCTCTCGGATCTTCAAGGTATGACTGGATTGGTCGCATCGAGTATAGGTGTTAGATGGTCAAAAGCCGAGCCACTCGGTTGTGCTGAATCGGTGGATTCAGTGCGGGAGGTGTCGGTTACCCATGAAACCGATCCCGTGTTGTGGGTTGGGCCTTCATGAAGGGTTGGCACTTCGGAGAATATTACCCTTCGGACTTCAATAGACCTTTCGGCCGTTTTATGCATAGTCGACTCATTGAACACGACATCCGAACTTCAGACGATTTGTCTGTGCTCGGGGTCCCAGAGTCGGTATCCGATCTCGCCGTCAGGTTCATACCCAAGGAAAACACATTTCCTTGATCTTGGTTCAAGTTTCCCGCGATCGTCTTTCGGTATGAGGGTGTATGCCTCGCAACCGAAGATCCTCAGCTTGTCATAATTCGGCTTACTGCCGGTCCATATTTCCTGAGGTATTTGAAGTCCTCGAGATCAACTTGGCGACATATTTATTATGTGTACTGCCGTAAGTAGAGCCTCCGCCCAAAAGCCATCCAACAGTCCGGAGTGTTGGAGCATGGATACTACGCATTCTTGAATCGTCTGATTCATGCATTCTGCAATTCCGTTCTGCTCCGGACTATGGGGTGTCGTATATTCACGTCGAATGCCGCGTTCCCGGCAAAATTTGACGAATTCGTCGGATTTGAATTCTCCTCCGTTGTCGGTTCGGAGACATTTCAGTTTTCGACTGGTCTGATTTTCGACCATTGCAAGCCATTCGGAGAAGATCGAGAACACTCGATCTTTGGTTCTGATGGGGTAAGCCCACACCTTCCGAGTCGAGTCGTCAATAAAACTGACGAAGTACGAAGCACCTCCGAGAGACTGATGTGGCATCGGACCACAGACGTCCGAGTGGACCAAATCGAGGGGACTCGATTCCCTCGGTGCTGATGTCGAATGTGATGCGGCTAAATGTTTGCCATATTGGCAATGCTCGCAAAATTGGTGATCCGAGAAGGAGAGCTTGGGGATGTAACCAGCTTTGGATAGGTGCGTTATGTTGGCCTTGCTGAGGTGTCCAAGTCGTCCGTGCCATAACGATGACACGGGGATATCAACGAAAAATAAGTCACCCTCTTTGAGTGTGACATATAAGGGGTACAAAGAGTGTACCTTCGGTCCTCGAGCAAGCAGGAGGTTCCCTTTGTGGAGTGTCCACCCTCCTGATGAGAATCCGGCACGGATGCCGACTTCGTCAAGTTGTCCGACTGAGATCAAGGGCCTTGAGAGCTCAAGAACGTGTCAGACGTTGTGTCGTACGAGTGTAGAGCCACCCAGAAGGTTGAGCTCTACGATGCCGATTCCGATTATAGCACAGTGCTACGAGTTTCCGACTCGAACTGAGTCGGAGTGCCAGTCCGAGTATTGCCGAAACTGAGATCAGTGAGGTGTCACATGATACGATGCGCCCGAGTCCAGGAGCCATGTGCTCGATTCCTCAGTCGTAACAGAAGTTGAAGTTCGAACCGTCGAACCTCCTTAGACTCATCTCCGAAGAGCCGGATGTTGATGCCATCTGATTCGGTTTTGGTTGGGAAGACTCGTTTCGGAGTTGACTACAAACCGTAGTGGGGTGCAGCCACTCGGCTCACCTGATATCGTTCTAGTCGGTTTTGAACCCGAGTCGGTTTGGTTTCAATACTTGTTGTTGAACCTGCTCGAAGTGACTCCGCTAACTTGTGGGACAGAACCAGTTGGTCTTCCCGAATGTTGCCGAGTCGAAGTGAGCTCGGTTAGCTTCCGATTGTATGCCAAATACCGATTACGCGAAACCAATTGTTTGGGCTGATTTTGCTTCGGATGACTACAGCGATGAGAGGGACGGATCCAACTGATCCTCCCGAATGTCGATCAGCCGAGTGAAGCACGAGTGGTTGTTGCCGGGAGACCAATCTGCAGCGGGTGAATAGCGTCCGATGAAGCACGATTGGGTCGGTTGTTGCTCAAGGAGCTACCCTCAAGCGATTACAATCACAGGAACAGAGTACGACTGATTGGCTTACTCCAATTTGTGATTTAACACAGTGAGATGCGAGCTCTTCGTCTTTTTCTTCTCCCTTCTCTATTCTTCAAAGAAAACGAAAACAGAATGTTGTGTTGTGCGATGACGGCCGGCAGCAGGTTCAAGAACCTCCAACGCTCTGATACCAAATGTTGGGGACAAGGCCGTCAATGCGGAAGTGCAAGCAACATTCGTGATGAAGAAGAACCTGTGTATGCATGAGCAAGATAGACACAGAGGGAGAGATAGAGAGAGAGAGGCAAAAAGGATACGTTATATTCCAAATAGCAATTGTTACAACAATGACAAGAACAACAACCTTCACTAAAGGTTACAAAGTCACTTTATATAGTGACTATCCTAGGGCAACTGCCCTTTATGCTATTTACAGAAATAGCCCGAACTTGGGCTATCCAAAGGGACAGTGTGAATACGGCCATTATATGCTCGTATTCGACATGGCCCCTGGAGGAAGTGATCATGGACATATGGTTTGCGCTTATCAGCTGCCTACGAGGGCAATTGGACGAGGTTTGTAGCCATTCCATTGACGTAGTTACTACCCGTGTGCGCTTTTGGTAGAAATGGCGGAACACACCTATGGTGACACAAGGAGGAAGTGGCCCAAGGTGGAACTACCAGCCCCCACGTTGGCTATTTCCGTCTCACTTACCACCCTCCTTTCGTTGTCAACCCCAGGAGTTGTTTCGTACTAGCCATCACTGAAGGGCACCGTTTTTAGCTATAGGTACTTACATTAAGTAGTCAGTCCGAAAGGCGATGTAACTAGTCCTATTTTCTTGAACTTGATTGGAGGGAGATTCCCCAATCTATGTCTAAGCCTCCTTGTACAGTCTCTTTGTAATAATCCTTCCTAAGTAATGGGAAAGTAGCTTCATTTTGGAAAAAAGAAAAGTTGTGTGTACCCAATGTAAGAGAATTTAAGGTGTTAACTTTGTAACAAAGTTTATTAGTGGTACATAGTAAGTTGTTTGTGCCCAATTTAAGGGAAATTAAGATGTTGATTTTGCAACAAGGTTTATTGGTGGTACACAATTTTAGATGATAGGGCATGGTGGTTTTCATCAAACACTTACCAACATCTAGCAACAATGTTTTTGGCCCAATATGGCGTTAGATGTAAAATACTTTGTACAATCCCATGTGATATGTCAACAAGTTAAATTCAATTTGGACGATTGTATGGCATGGTACAAGCCATGTTGATACCCGCTCAACCATGGGATGTGGGGATGTCATAGTGGATTTGCCAATGTTGAGAGGTTATAATGCAATCATGGTGGTCATCCACTATTTCTCTAAAGTTTAAGCCCACTTCGTGCCAATCAAACCACCTCTCACAACTCTCCAAGTTGCCAAAAAGGGGGTTGAGCAGAGTGAATACATAGAGTCTAATTCACCAAGGCTTTTACTATTTAGGTCCCTTCCCGACTACCGGATCACTCAGTGCTTTCCCCTAAATGAAGTATGTATTTAAATATCATGGAATGCCTACCCACATTCTTGTTAGGGCACCCTATCCATATTTAGTAGTACAATGGCAAGGATTTAGACACCATCTACTGCAATGGTGATGCCACTTTTGCCATACTTTTTTCACTTAATCATTATGTTTTAAGATTTAGTGGGTCATGTCATTGTAATAGTGTTGTGTTTCAAGAAAGAAACTCTTCAATGTTCACCATATAGGAGAGTGTTGTGGAATAGTTAGCTTTAGAGAAATTAGGGGAAGAGTTGTTGAAAGTAGTTAGGAATATTACTTGGCTGAGTAGTGAGATATTACACTGGACTATTATTTAAGGGTCTATTCCTAGAGAATAGGGGAGTTATCCTCATGTAATATTTTATGTAATGTCATAATACATTTTTCTCTCTTTTTTGGGTGCCCCTTAGTGTTCCTTGTTGTACTATCTCGTATGATAATATGTGTGTACGTGTATGACAAACGTGTATTACAAACATGTATTTGCATGTATATATATAATCCAATGAAGGTCTATGTAATATAGCTTGGTTGGGTGTGGATTGTTTATTCATAGGAGTTTAGCCCAACACCCTAATGGATAACAAAAGTTTCCCATTTGGTAAAAAGAAAATAATCGGAGTTCAAAGGTGTTAAAAATTGTATATGCGGCGAAGTTTAGAATGTATTATTATCAATGTACCAACAGTGGTACAGAAATATATTAGTAACAAACTCTTATAGAAACTATTATCAAGATGCTTTATTAGCATATAGGAGCATGTTCAACCCTTGATGCAACTTTACTACAACTAATTTTGTACAACATTTGTGTAGTTATGGGTGTTTTCTTTTTTGCATTTTGTACTACAAATCTAATAGACTTTCTCTACAAATTTAAGATCGTCCCTTTGTTTTGTTGTATGGAAGAACGTCCATTTTGTCATGTTGTTTTTAAAATTTTTTGTTTTGTTATAAGGGCGTGTTTTCTTCTCCCGATAGTCACTATCCTACTTACATAAAATGATAATTATGTGCTGAATATTGTTTGGGGAATGCCAAATTAGGGAATTTGTGTAGATTTGAGTAGGAAAACTAGTTTGTTAATAATTGTGTATAGGAAGCAAGCATGAGATAAGAGTGGTTGTGGACTATGGTGGCAACGAGAATAAAATATACTCTAGCAAATTAGATTTTCGATGGCCCTCAAGTGAAGTTTATGAAGTTGCATTTGTTATCAAAACAAGTTCCTCCCTAGTGCATTATATGTAGAAATTTTCTAGATTAAGATAAAATGGACTCCAACACAATATTCAACATGGTTGGTTATGTGTGCTAATCACTTACATTGATGTAACAATTGAGAACATTTATGGTTTGGCTTTGTAGTCCAATACACATGCAAAGCTAGAAATTTAGCTACAAGGTGTGCATTTATGGAAGTTTGGACAATTGTAACTGACTCTAAAATGGCAACAATAA
This sequence comes from Azolla caroliniana, assembly GCF_043228905.1. Lineage (NCBI taxonomy): Eukaryota > Viridiplantae > Streptophyta > Polypodiopsida > Salviniales > Salviniaceae > Azolla > Azolla caroliniana. The sequence continues at coordinate 16,878,243 of NW_028230438.1, forward strand.
GTGAGCACTAAGTTCTTTGATTATGTAATTGTACAAATATGTTTGTTATTAACATGAATCATATCCATTTCTCAACATTTTCAACTTCAATTGGTGGGATAAACAATCAATCAAGGATATGTTTGCATGTAAGTTCTTTGCTAACACCATATGTGCTTTTGTCTAAAAAATTTACTTGGTTCCTTTTGAATTGAGAGAGATCTACATAATAAAAGCTTAAACAAGAGATAACATGCAAGTTTGGCATTGAATCAAAATTCATTTGAAAAGTTCAAAATCTTGGAGATTGTAATGATTATGATTTCAGAAATACAAAGAAAGAAGCAATGTTTATTACAAATTTATGATTTAAAAGGAATAAACTGCCATCAAGTGGGTTTTTGCCCATGAACTTGGAGCCGATATATGCAAGTATGTGAATTGCTACCATAATTGGAGAGCACATGTAATTTGACGGTTGAGATGAGGTTATCCTTGGCATTCTCATTTAAGTTGAAGGTTTGTACCGGGGAATTCCTATTGATATCATAAGTGAACTCCCCAAGAAAAATCCATGGTGAAGGCTTCCCACTTGATATTGAAGTTGTTGAGCCATAAACGTTGAAGTCCTTGGGTGCACTAGAAATATCATAAGCTATGGCCTACACACATGCAAGCACAAACTATAAGGAAAAAATTCATTGCTAGAGAGGGTGCTAGTATGTTGAAATGGACCTTAGTTACCTTAGATACATGTGTGAGTGTGACTTGATCGGGGAAAATGGGCGTACGAAGCGCAATTTGGACGTGCACATTCGAGCTTGCTGCTAGAGGAAGACATTGTCCTGGTTGGTTGAATCCGGGTTGAAGGATAATGGAGGCAAGGGGGTGAATGTGAGGTTGATTGAAGTAGGTGTAGACTTTCTCCTTCCATGACATTGCACTCATCGGTTGGAAAACGGGGGAGTGATCAAGTATGCGTCCACCCCCGCTCTCGAGTGCGTAGTCAGGTCTCTCTGCAACAACATTATAATGAGGCGTGGACATTTCTCCGATGATCGACAATAGATGCTCGGATTTATGTGGGTTATTGACATGCTTGGATAACTCTTCTCTTATGGATTGGAGCTCGAGGTGTCGTCTCCTAGTGTCTTCTTGCATCTCGAGCCGGAGCTCGTGAACTTGTTCTTCGAGACGGTCAGTGGTGGTCTGAAGGGAGAGAGTGAGGAAGGTTCGGAGCTCGAGGAGCTGATGCGAGGAAGCGAGGGACGGAGAGAAGAAGGAAAGCTTGTGTTTGAGCGAGGGGAGGAAGGAAGCCGGGAGGAGGAAGGAGGCCGAGAGGGAGAGGAGAGAGAGGACGAGGAAACTAAATGCAATGTGGGGGAGGAAAGAGTTAGAGGAGCTGGAGTCAGAGGGTGTAGGGTTGGTTCTAGTGGTTACGGGTGGTCGTCGGTCGTGTTGATGATGATGACTATGGTCGTGTATGGATATGGTCTTGGAGGAGGATTGGGTCTCTGTGGAACGATGATCGTCGATATCATCATGATCGCTATTGCAAGAGGGTTCAATGTACGAGAGAAAGCGTGGGGCAGTTGAGAGGCTCGTGGCCTGAGTGGCTCTCCCGGTAGTGTCATCGCCGGTGCCTTCCGAGCCGCCGGGCCTTACATCGACCGCGCTTCCGGTGGCGGCTTTAGATAAGGTGAACTTCCGAGAACCGTGGGGGGCGGCGAGATATTGTTGGCGATCCTTGACGATGAAGTCTGGTTCTCCTTCACCTAATCTCTCGGCGAGAACATTGATCGGAGATTTTATGCCGCTGTTTCTGGAACGAGATCGAGTGGTCAATGCACCGCCACCATCGGAGAAAGTCATCTCTCTCTTCCTCTCTCTATATATGTATATGTTTGTATATGGAGAGAGATCCGTCTCATGGACTCCTGTGTGCCAGTCAGTCTTCTTCTGTTGTAGGTCTATGAACTATGTTTTTCCTTCTCGTTCATGCTCTTACATTCATTCATTCTCTCTCTGTCTCTGTCTCTGTCTCTGTGTCTGGGCTGCGCTGCTTATGTTTTTGTTTTGCGGCGTTGTGTGCGTGCGTGCAATCATCAGCTTTGCTCTACCGAGTCGTTGATAGCTTTTCTTGGCAACCCAAATTTCAGCTGAAATGTTCGTTAGCTCCCCCCTCCCCCCCCCTCCCCCGGGACAAGTGTGAACACACCACGGATACATTTCTCTTCCTTTTTATTTGATTCATGAGCCATGGCAAAACAGTCTTCTATATTTTTGGGCTTTTCATATCTCAAACGCCCCCCCCCCCCCCCCTCCCGGAAAAAAACAAAACATGCCAACGAACTTTGTCTCATTCACTTGAGAGAGCTTTGCCCATAGCCTACATGACTTGCAAACTCCAATAGGCAAATACTGAAAATGAATAATAATCGAAAATCGAATCCTACCACATTCAAATAATAGGCTATAGCCTCACGCGATCAATGTATGTTTTGGTTTCTATCGAGTCTGACATTATTCGTGATGTTGTTCGATTCGATAGTGCCCCACCATTATGATAGTTGTCCCGTCTCTATATACGAAGCTTTATGAAATCCATTTCGTAATGTTGACCATTTCATGTCCTCTGTCTTTGTCTTTCTTGCAACTGCTTGCGATGCGATTGCATCCTTCATTATATGTTGACCTTGGAGATCAAGATCATGGTACAACTTGGGAAAAGGTCAAGTCTTTGGGGGAGTTCTAGATCTAAAACCTGAAACACCCTTTGTCCGAAATCATACGAGACATTATTAGAGAAAATCCGATATTGGAATTTGTGTGGGGGGGGGGGGGGGGGGGAGGGGGTCTCTAAATTATAAGTGCAAATCTTTTTATTTTTAAACATGACATGATTCGAGAACTATGACGATCGATATTTGACGGATACGTTTGTCTATGCATATGTATGTAGTATGTACACAGTACATACATGAAAGCAATGCGTATTTAAGTGGGCGAGGGGTATTCCGGGGAATTATAAGAAAATACGGAAAAGGGCAGAGTAGGGGCATTTCAGGAATTATCCAAAACCAATGGTCATATGTGCTTTTTGAAAGCGTTTCCCGCCAAAACAGCGCGCACAGACAGACACACACACACAGAGACACAGAGAGAGAGAGAGAGAGAGAGAGAGAGAGAGAGAGAGAGAGAGAGAGAGAGAAGCTATGGCGATGGCGATACCTTCGTCTTCTGATTTTGCTTCTGCTTCTGCTTCTGCTTCGGCTTGGATTGATGAGCTCGACATCGACGACTCAGACATCCTCCAAACCTTCAATAACAGAAGCAGCAGAATAACACCTTCTAGCTCTGGCGATTGCGCTCCTCCTTCTTCCGCAGGTGATAATCTTCTTCACCCTTCCCTTTCGATTCCATCTTCTCCTTATCATCATCATCATCATAGTCGTCATCGTCGTCGTGTTCTTCAGGTAATCTTCTGCTTCCTCTCCCTAGTTCCCGTCCGACCATTCCATCTTCTTCTTCGCAGTTTCCTCCGGGGAAGCTTCAAATCTCTTCTTCATCTGCATCATGCGTTCTTAAACGTTTCCAAAAACCTCCTCCATCTTCATCTTCTTCTCATCTTCAAGAAGTAGGCGACGTTTCTATCGGAAAACTTACTGATGAACAGCCATATCCATTTCAGTCTCCTTCCCCTCTTCTAAAAGAAGTAAACAACGGTATTTCTTGCAGAAAACGTTTTAAAGAACATCAATCTCCATCTCCATCACCTCCTCGGGAAGAAATAAATACCTGCATTGCTAGCAGAAAACGTATTAAAGATAATCCATTTCCATCACCATATTCATGTTCATATCCATCTTCGTCTTCATCTCATCTCGAGGAAGTGAATGAAAATGCTCAAAGAGCACTTATTAAGGAACATCATCTTTTACCATTCCCATCTCCATCTCCCAAATTAGTCAGCAGAGAATGTATATCTGATGTTCGAAATGTGATTTCTCTAAGCCAAAGAAAAAATCTGGCAAAGGAGAATCAACATGGATTACAAAACAAGGAAAATCATAATCTGCCATCAGCTGATCAATGCGTTGAAGAATTTTCTTGTAGAGATGCTGTTCACGGTTTGGAAGCAGAAGGGGAAATTTACATCCATGATAAAGATGACATCGGGGAGAAACTGTTTTCTTCTTCTAAAATTAGGTCCGCAGAGGATTTTCACTATAGAAAGCATCGGAAAGAACACCATCAAATGCATCCACGTCCATCTCCCAAAGAAATATGCAGAGAAATTCGGCCTGATATTGTTGGACTTGATAGGAGTAAGGAAAAAGGAAATCCATTTGAAACTGGATATGAAGATAATCAACATGGCTTACCAAGTGTTATGCGCAAGGAAAACCATGTTCTTCTGTCTGTTGAAGTTCCTAGGTATGTGCATAATTTAGAAGAAGAAGAAGAAGATGAAATCCAGATCCAGGATGATGAAGGGGAGAAATCATTTCCATCTAGGAATTCAAGAGACTGTAGTAAACATATCCCTAAGCAAGTTTCTGGGCAGGGTTATTCCCTGGAAAGAAAATCAAGTTTCCTGCAGAAGGAGAATAATATCCTGTATGAGGGCGCTTCGCAAATATCCAAACGTAATATAGTAACAGGTAAATGTCTTCATAACAACTCTTTTTTATGCCAATGGTTCCCTATATTCACATATTATCAATGCAAATGTTTCCATAGCATTTGATACAACAAATGCAAATGTTTCCATAGGTAGCTTTAATAGAATCAACAATTGGTTTTTCATAGATAGCTTCAGTATAATCCTTGCAATGTTTGCATAGATAGCTTCAATATAACCAATGGAATCAACCGTGGCAGGTATGCCTAAACAAATTCAAGGTATGGGCAAAGTAATACAAGCTCCTGCAGAGAAGATGAAATTTCCATCAGTCCAAACAAGTTTTCCTGTGTCCAGAGAGACTCGTGAACACTCACCATCAAATGATTATAATAGGTCACCTCAAAGAGGATTGCCTTATACAATTCCAGGGCCTGCTGGTGCAGTTCAACGGGGTATCGTACAGCTGGCTCAACAATGCTCAACATATAATGGGAGAACAAAGGAAAATTATAGAGGAAGAAGATCCATTGCTGATGATTCGGATTTTCGAATGATGGCTTGGCTGAATGCCATGAAGTATATCGAGAAGGTTTTCTTGCATTTGCCCCTTGTTACATTGTAAAGGGAAATCTGAAAACTTCATACAGCTCCTTTCGTTCTCAATAAATAAAATGTCCTTTCTGTGTAGGGCAGTCTTCTTTGTCTGTTTCAACCATTAGTTCTGTGAAGTCATCCAGAACAGAAAATCGTGTACCCAAGGTAACCAGAAAACCTGTACTTGTATAAAAAACACATGTTTTGGTTCTGTTTCAACCAATTAAACCTATTTGTTTGTCCAGATCTTCACTCATATACTATTTTCTATTTGAGCAGGTTTTTATGCATACAGAAATCTCAAGACCATTCTAGTTTTACCTATATAAACATATAAATCTTTATAATTATGTATCGCTTTAGATAAAAGTGAACATATCTGAATACAACAGATTTTCATTGCTTTTTTAGACTGTATATGTCATTTCTTTCTTTCTAAATAATGGCAATTTGTTTTCTGTGAGCCCTTCTTACTTTTGTTGTTATGCTTAGCTTGTAGCAGTAATCAAAACATGTAGTCCCAATGGATGTGGAGATATAATGGTGACTTTGAAGGTAATTGCTTTGTACTCACAGAAATCCATGGTACAATGTACTAGTTCATGCTTTCCCTTGATATTATAGGATAAAACAGGCTGTATTGCTGGCACTGTGAACCGACGGGTGATGGTAGAAACTGAGTTCGGTAGGCTTGTGGAACCAGGAGCTGTGATGTTGTTACATCAGGTTGGATTCTTGTATATCAATATCATTTGAAAATGCACGAGTTATTAGATTAACTTTAGCCGTTTCAGATATTAAAATATAGTCGAATATCTTGATGGCCTAGATATTTTTTCTAATGCATGCTATATTCATATTCGTTTGATTGACCAAAATTTGTGTTTGTGGCATTGCCTCATGAAGTACAATGCTGTCGTTTTCATTCCTCATATTGTGACAGAATTCAAAGCCAACTTTTTTAGCATTGCCTTTTAAAAGGGCAATGCTGCCCATTTTCACGCCTTATGAACTGGAAAAATAAAAAATGTGGGCAATCCCAATGTTGAAATTATAAGCAATGCAATACCAAAACTCCAGAATCCAACCCACATCCTTAACACTGTAAAGCACAAGGATTACCACCTATCAACCAATGGGTTCACATTATGCTTTAACGTGTAATGGATCTGTTTTCTATTGTTTTGGTTGATTATATGAAAGCATATCATATGTGCTATAAAATGAGATTTTTATTTAACAATAGTGATGAGCAGGTTGTGTCTCATGGTTATATCGTTGAGGATGAGAATGTCCCATAGCTATACGAATTTGTTTGTGTGCGGGTGATTCTATTTGATTTCTAAGACACATATTACACCTCATTGCTACTTTTTCTTGTTTGTTTGGATCCCTTTATTTGATTCCTAGGACTTCCATTCAGTGATATATTGTCTAGAAAATACTAAGCAGAGTTTTTTCAATCATCTGAACAGGTTGCTGTGTTTAGCCCAACTCCTTATGCACACTACTTGAATATAACAATTAACAATGTGGAACAGGTATGCTTTACATAAATTTGGCAATGAGTCTTCATAGTTATTACTGAATGAATGCCTAGAAGTAACATAGCTAACATTTTTCAGATTTTTGGTAATTCTCAAGAATTTCAGTATGAGGATGAAGCTTCACATGCAAGGAACAAGGAACAAGCATTTATAGGTATATTTTCATTGCATTTAGATATGAACCAAAATGAATATGAATGTTGCAAATGGTCAAACATTCTGGTGTAATATCTATCCTTTATCTGGTCACAGGAAGCAAGCACGACAGAGTTTTTGTTGATGAATCTTCACAGCTTGAGCCAAGAATGGTAGATTTATATGCACAAACAATCCGAGGGAAAAAAATGGGCAATGAAATTCCAGAAGGTGGTGATTTTACAATTGAAGTTCGTAGTAAAGCTGTATGTTCAGCCCCAGAAAATGATGCTTATGATCAGCTTCTAGATGATACTGATATTTTCCAATGTTTGCAATTGGGATCTGCAGTGATTTGATAGTTATCTGTTGCTTCAACTTTGGTTGTTAATGAGCATAATAAAGTGTATAGATTGGCACTTAAATTTGCAATTAATACTGTTTCTATTCTTTTTTCTTGACAATGAACATGATACTTAGTGCGTGAGAAGTTTTCTTGCTCTATAGTACGTGGCATCAGTTTTCCTGCATGAAACCATTGGAAAAACACAATAAAATACCGCAATATGTACAGGAGATTTAATGCATTGTTCAGAGTGTGATGTATGAATGTTAAGAGACACCTGTCGACACAAACAAGGTTCCACTCTTCGGCCTTAACCATTCTAATTGTTTTGAATATTGGAGGATTTGAGCACAGTGAAATATTAGATCCATGGATAGATATTTGCTTTAAGCCTTTCGTAGTTAGAAAAGATGATATCCTTTGGGCATGAGTGAAAACTAAAACATGCAACTTATCTATACTCATTTGTTCTGTTCTGTTCGCGGGTCTGTTACTCGCATCTGTTTTGGTTGAGCAAAGCATTTTGACCTTCAAAATACTGAGAGTAATGCTACATCATGGCACTTCCTCTTCATGCTTTTACATATATGGGTGCCATGTAATCTCTGTAACGGTTAAAGCAAACTTAGATGCCAATGAATACCATAGGTGGAGACGTAGACGTAACTTAATTGACTACAGAAAATGTTAAATATGTATTATAAAGAAAACTGTAAAAATATTTTCTATAATGTCAGGAGTGGGATTTGAACCCACGCCCTTTCGGACCAGTACCTGAAACTGGCGCCTTAGACCGCTCGGCCATCCTGACTTGAATGGGTTATATTGAAGAAACATTATTTTTAATAAATGATAAATAAGGAATTCCTTTTCTAACCCAAATTTCCCTCACATCCGTGAATTGATAAAGCGGGTGATGTTATTGTACTCCTCAAAGGTCAACTATGACCTATCTAGGACTAAGAATGACACTTTTTCCAGAATAAATTTAATGTGGAATTGAGTGGTGTCTCAATCTTCAAAACGTTTACAAATGAATGTTGTAATTGAGAGTGTGGTTGTGATTGTAAAGATGAATGTGAGTAGGACATACATTGGATTGCCATTGTCTTGTGTAGGGAGAGAATTGACAAATGCCAAAATCGACCAATGGGACCAAATAAACATGTACCTATGAAAGGGGGTTACTATTCTCAAGTAAAGACTCTCTATAGCATATAAACCGACTACTAAGAAATCTTTAGTCTTACCCTATGAACTAATCATATTTACAAGACTTAAAATTATTTCTTGCTCATAAAGAGACTTTACGGCATTTCCATGTGGTCCATAGAAGAACAGAGAGACAAGAAGTCATCAATACAATCAATTTTTCTTTAATCCACTCAAACGATTGCAAGCTTAAGCTAAATAGAATAATTGGACTTAAGGCTTGTGATTAAAGAAAGAAGAAAGAAAGATAGATATATAAATTTTATTATCTTCATTGGAGGCCAATTATGACCTATGAGACCAGAAATATGTTGAGAATATGAGGCCAACCACAACCGGTTAGCAAATTGTATGAGAGAGAGACAAGAAACGAAAAACAACAATAGAAAACCATAGACATTGAGACACAAGATTTAACGTGGAAACCTGGAATGGGAAAAACCACGGCAACCCATAGACTTTGAACAGAATAACTATATGGATGAGAATACAAGAGACTCTAAGGCAATGACCTAGAGCTCGTATACCACTTAGTACACAATGATTACAACAGTGGTCATATACCATAATGATTGCCTTAGGTGTATTTATACTCATAAACAATATGGGTTATTTGCAAATATAACCCATACCGTATGAGTCTGATTCGGCCGAATCAGACATAGTCCGGATCGGCTACGGGCTGATCAACCCTTGTCCGACTCAGCTCTTTGCCGGCCTTTGTCCCGATCCAACTTATGTTCTTCCCATCCGGAGAGACCAATTTCCCCAACAAAATATTACATTTTCGCGAAATACATGTGAAATTGAGAAGTAAACCATGACTTTCAAGTATTTTGCTAATGAATGTTGCAATCAAGATTGCACAGTGTGACTATGACATAAATTTGTGTAAGGATTGACATTTTCCCTTGTCATAACACATTGGCTATGTATAAGATATGAACCAACTACTAAGAAATCTTTAATCTTACCATATGGCCTAATCATATTCACAAGACTTAAAACTATGCCTTAACCACAAAGAAACTTTTCCACATTTCCCTATGCTCAATAGAAGAGTAGAGAGACAAGAAGTCAAGTATAATCAATTTTTAATTAATCCACTTTAATGATTACAAGCTTAGACCAAATACCCTGATTAGGTTTAAACCTTGAATCAAGGAAAATAATTATGGGCGGATACAGAGAGAGTCTTAAGCTTTAACTCTAGGGAGTCTAAATTAGGAAGAACCCTTTCAAACGGTTTATAGCTCTCCTTTATTTAACATTGTCGCAATTATGTCCCTTCCATACTCATGAGGGTATAAAGGTTTATAGATATTACCTTTATACCTTATTATCATGTTTGTCCATCCTCTCTATTTTCTCATGGTCTTTGAGTTGCCATGTGGGTTCCACTACTGTAGTCTTTTCAATAGTAGGTTGGTCCAACTTATTCTCCTCACCTTGTCTGAGTTTGACATCGTGCTCTTTAATCTCACTCCTCATCTCTAAAATTCTTGATGCATGAGGCTCTCATCTCCATTCAATTGTTGAATCCAACCATTAGGGTATCAAGTTGCTATTTAATATTTGTTGCTTCACGAGCTTGCGTCTTGTACTTCGGGTGCTCTAACTTTGGCCAATGGTGGTTCATAGCTTTATCTATCCTCATTGTTCTATAGCATAATTCCTTGCAAAGTTTATTGGTTGATGTCAATGTAATTTTTTGGAGGAATAGTTCTCAACAAACAAAAAATATAAAGCTAGCCTAACAACTTGCGGCAAGGCAAATGCAACTGCATGACAAGGGTTATGATCGTGAATGGTTTTTCAAAAGATTACAATCTATGCATAGGAAAGAATCCATTAAATGCCTTAATTTCGGGAATGGTCGTTGGACACTAAATGGATTAAAAATTAGCAATAAAATTTGTTTATGCATTCTCCCATTATTTCATAGAAATATTACCTCATGTCAAATAAACAAAAAGTGACTTTCTTATAGAACAAGAAGCCTTAAGAATAGAAACTCCTATAGTAGAGAAGGAGCTTTTGGAGGCATAAACAAGTTAAGGATGGTGGAAATGGCCAAGATGGGCTGACATCATTCTTGAATATCTTATTACCTTTTGGGGTTACTTGAAGATTAAATCATTATATATGGACAAATGCCTTGTTCATGGAAACATGCTTTGATTAAACTTTATCTTTTTTCTTTAAAGGATTTTCTTCGATAGTATTGAAAAAAAATGCCCGAAGGCTACAACTTGAACCTACCCGGCATGAAGGTTACAACTTTTCTTATACAATGATGTAAAATAATCCTAGGAACATATATCGAACTTTGTAGAAGATGTTTACATTTTGTTGATATTCAAGAAAGAGTCCATGGAAGTCGATGTTGCCATTGAGGTTCTTAAGTTGACATTGTAAACAGGGGCAACTTTTTCCATAAGTGAAGAAGCTTTTTCCCTTTCTTGTTCACAATATCTGGGGAACCCTGCATATTGTCATACTAGCCACGGACTATTGCCAACAAGTTCTCTCATATCTCAAACAACACATCTGAGAGATGAATATCTACCGCATCATAAAGTTGGTTACATCGATATTTCCATAATGCCCATAATGTTAATGTGGTCACTGTTTTCCAAATCTGGGCATCGCACCTGCTTTTGAGGTTGCTAGAAGGGACTAACTAATATCAATATTCTATTATGTATTGTCATTGCCTCATGAGCATCGTTTGCCTCATACAACATCAAGCTGGAATGTAATACTCCCCATATCGTTGATCCCCATGAGAATAGGCAACCTACATTGATTGTTAGGAATAAAGAAATAACTTTCTTCCATACTTGTTGAGCAAAGGGACAAGACCATAGGACATGCTTGGTAGTCTCCTGAGGTTCATGGCAAAAGCTACATTGCCGCAAAAATTGGGTGCTACATTCCCTTTCAATGAATGACCAACTAGTAGTGCCATATGCACTAATAACCATCGAAAGAGAATAAATTTAGTTGGCCCCATGAATGACCATATCCATTTCCAGTAGGTTCTCAAATGCAAATTTGAGACACCCCAATTGGTCCAATGTTTCTAAGCTGCTGATATCGTTACATTCCGAGAGAGCAGTAATGATCTTCCAAGTTTTATTGAGTACTGAAAGAACGAGACCTTTACAATCTTTTCCCCCAAGGAGTGTGACCAAAGCCAACCCCCCGGATCCCATGTTAATCTTGCAACAAGATCTTTTGCGTATAACCACAAGATATCACACATATGAGCAATTGACGGATAAGGATCAAGGATCCATCTCTTTCCAGTTTTAGCAACCACTCGGATTGGTGCACTTCGCAAGTCCTGTAGATAACTGCAATCAAAGGTATAAGATTGCAATTTATTGTTGTCTAGGACCTCAAAATAAGAAACACACCCATTAGGTGAAACACCCTTAACAACCATCAATGTATCATTTGTGAAGCATCCAAACCATAGATGTTCCTGCTTGGGTTGGAAGGTTGTAAACAACGAAGAATATGTTGTTGATATGGTAGCCGTCATTATCTTGGCACGATGAACTGATTGTAGATGTGAAAGTTAATTTCTTGTAACATTTACTAAAATTGAGTCCATGTTCTTACATATGCAGCTGGCCCATTATGCAATTTACCCCAAGCAAGGTGAGTTTGCAGGCCCAATACTTTTCCTGCATTATCCCAAAATAGAGAATTAGCAAGCATAGGTTGATTATGTAATGCATCCCATGTAGAAGGTTTGTCCTTAAGCAAAAATGATTTAATCACATCCCACACTCTTATGATTCCTAGCAAAAATCTATTGGATGCAAGATTCCACCTTGGCGTTTTCATGTCATTCAAGAACAACCACTTTAGAAAGGGTGACCATGCTCCTCTTGTCTTAGGAGTAAACTACATTAACTGATTAAAAAACATTCCTTTCCAAGCTTCTGATCCTGGCAACAATCCTCTGATCACAAACTTAGTCAAGAGGCTCTTGACTGCATCAAAGGATCTATCAAACCCAACCCTGCATTGATTTTAGGCTGAATCAACACATTCCAAGCAACTTTGGCTACTATGTAGGAGAGCCCCCCCCCCCCCCCCCCCCAAAGGAACTTATGGATGAAGCTTTGCACTTTTATTATTGTTAATCTAGAAAATAGCCACACAGATGCTATAAACTACATTGATGCCAATAATACTGTGTTTGCTACTACAACCCGACCCGCAAAAGACAATTGTTGGGCATCCCAATACAGTAATTTATGTTTTATTGATAATAGTAACGGAGATAACATTCCTTCTGGCCTTAAATCTATTACAACCATACGTCCCAAATATCGAACTGGCTCACCATGATGAAGCCATCGGAAAGTAGGACCTGGGTACCACGCAAGGTGAGTTTCTGCACCCACCCAAAGGCCAACTGACTTATTCCAGTTAAGTGATGCACCTGTAGCATCTGAGAATACTTGCAAAGCATTTTGTACCCGGCCAAGATTACCAATCTCCCCGTCAACATAGAGGGTTGTATCATTTGCAAACTCAACGTCCACTACAATGAACTTTGTAATAGGTAATACTATGCCTTTAATACCAGCAGTTGACGATCTTAGGTAGGAGGACAAAGCTTCCCCAAACAAGATAAAAAGAAATGGGGCAAGAGGGCATCCTTGCCTAACAGACCTTGAGATAGGAAATAGTGTCTCGCATTCTCCAACGAACAAAATTTAACTAGAAGCATGTTTGTACAGGGCTGAAACACCTTTTATCCACGAGGTAGGAAAACCTACTCTTGACAGCACCGCCTCAAGAAAGTCCCAATCCACTTTATCATATGCCTTTTCAAAGTCAAGCAATAAAGTTGTAAGTTGTTGTTTATGTTGTTGAGCTAATGCAACCATTTCCCAGAACAAAAAGATATTATAAAAAATACTTCTATCTTGCAGAAAACCAGATGTCATGAATAATAGACGACAATACAACTCGTAGTCTAACAACAATAGTTTTTTGCCGCAATTTTATACACAACATTTAGCAATGTTAATGGATGCCACTTGAAGACTTCATCACATGTCATTGAGCATCCGACTTAGGAATAATATATATGATTCTATATGATTCCTTCTGTCCTTCTAGTAAGGAGAGGTCCAAGAAAATCTCAATAATGCAAATAGAAGCCAATTGCTATTCCATCTTTTCCCGGACAAACATCCTTACCTAAGGATTTAGCGGCATCAAAAACCTCCTGAGATGTAAATGGTTGTAATAACTGAGAGGCCATTACATCTGTAACCTTTTGTTGAATAGTTGCAAGAAAAACTTGTTTCTTGTGAAAACTGTTTGTCGTAAAAGATTCAGTTGACAATAACTTATGATAATAATCTGAGACTATACTTCGCATCTCAGAGACATCTGACATATAGGATCCATCAACCCGCGTCAACAAAGTAATAGAAAGAGGTCTAGTTTTCTGTTTAAACTGATTAAAGAATTTCTTATTGACCCGATCTTGCCTTTGCGACCAACGAGCAACATTACGATAGTAAAAGAACATCGAGCGTGCTTCCTGTTTTTCCCTTAAACCGCTTTTTACTTACTGCAAATCACAACATAGCACATATGAAGTTGGATACCTTTCCAACAATTGTTGTAATGTTGCAAGAGCACGACGTAGATTGGAAATTTCTGAATTGCAGTGATAAACAGACGCTAAAACTATTTTTGTAAATAGAATCTTTGTGTCGAGTATGGCATGAGCCATATTGCTAAGTAAACAATCATCCGAGAAATTGTAATTTGACCATATCTGAGTGATTGACATCTGATGACTATCATTAGATAACAATGTAGGAGGGATACACAATTGCCTAGAGTGTCGCCTCTTAGTAAATGTGACATGTAACTTCAGAGGGTCGTGGTAAAAAAACACTACTAGCATAAAATATATCTAGTCGAGACAAATTTGTACCTGCTTCCCAAAAAACACTACTAGCATAAAATCTATCTAGTCGGGACAACTTTGTAGCAACCACACTCCCATCTGATCTAGAAAACTGAAGGGATCCTTGTATACGTGAAAATGAATGCACCTTCCATAAATCCAGCAAACCATAGGCAAAACAAAAGTAGTCCCAACACTTTGCTTCCCATCCTGGAATTGTAATAGTTATACCTCCCATTCTGTCAGCAACATCCTCAATCATATTAAAGTCGCCTCCCACCAACCAACAATCCGTTAAACTCGCATAATTAGAAAGAAATAGCCATAACTTTGCCTTTTCTGCCGTAGAATTAGGGGCATAGAGATTCATAAGGCCAACCTTTTGGGATCCTATTTTTACAATAAGGAATTGTGCCTGTTTATTCATAATAGTAGCAGCTAACACGATGATAGACTGCAAATGTTGTTTAATAGCAATGCATAATCCAGCTTGGCGGCCAGTGGGGCCAAAGGCAGGAATCCAGAAATGAGTCCACTGTCCCAGTAAAATAGATCCATACTTCCGAATCCTATCCATGCATAAGTGATGCTCTTGTAAAAAAAGAATATCAATAGTACCTACATTAACAGTACCTAAATCCGAGCGTAAGAGTTCTTTAAATATGCAAAAAGCCTGACCACCCAAGCCTTGCACATTCAAGGAAAGAAGATGTAAGGTGTCCATCTTACACAGATTTTATTGGTGTCCTTTTCTCAAGGAGACCATCCTGACGGCCTTTCTGGGCACCCTCATGAGCTCTTGCTTGTCTTTTTAAAAGTAGATAATTCCCTGCATACTGATGCACCCTATGATCCTTAACCTGTTTTTGAGGGTTTTGAAGTGTTAGGGTATCCTGTGAAACTGTGAATTGAAATCCAACACAAGGGAGTTTATCTACTCCTTGAGCCATTTCAACACCCATAATATTTGATTGACTAGAAATAGGTTTTCCGTTGAGCTTATCAAAAGGAACCGAATTAACAGAGACATCAATTTGTTGGTTTGCTTCGATTCCCATAACACTTGGAGGCATTTCCACATATGTAGTATCTTGAACAGAAACACATTTTCCTTTTAATTTTTCAGAAGAAGCCAAATTAACAGATGGTGTCAACTGCTGATTCTCAACCATTTGCAAGGGTGGTTGGCCTACTACTAACATTGGGAAAGACAAGTTAGGCAACTGAGTGGAAAGCAAGTCTGTTTTTTGTGAGGAAAACCCCGAATTAAATCTCTGTTGGGAAAGATGGGATGATGGTTGATCCGAAGTATTCAATTCGTTTGACCGATCCTCTTCTACATGGAGAGTAGAATACCGATTTTCTAATGGGGGGAATTCCTTTAAATTATTAATTGATGATGAGGTTGTCATGATATACCTATGAAGATGTCTTCCTATGCCCTACCTCGGTCCAACCATCAGATCTAACCTTATACGAAACTATAGTTGTATTGGGTACATGCTTGATTGTGTGTTTATTAAATTTAGGGAATTTTTTTGCCAAATGGCCAAATCCAAAACAACGAAAACATTGATTTGGCAAACCCTTATACAAGATTTTTTGAGAATAAGATTCCTGCCTTGAATCAAGTAAATTGGGCAACAAGATATTTGAGGGCAAAGCTGTCGACTTAGAAATCTAAAGTTTTGTAGATGTAGTTCCCATATACCTATCCTCGATCTGACGAAGCTTATCATAAGTTTCCAAGACTATACCAATAGTGCTGGCAATTGGATGCACAAAAGGCACCCATTCTTTACGTAAATTGGGAAACACCGCCACACAAGTATGATATACCTTATTTGCGGAAAAGTTGTGAATCCACTAGTGGAAGAAAACCCATCCTCCCCTGATTGCCACATTTTTCTTCTCCAATAAGATCGGTACCATTCGTTTGAGCTCGAACTCCACTTGATAATAGTTCCGACTAAGCATTTGGACATTCGAGATGTTGTCAACATCTTGTTTCGAAGAGGCTTGCAACAGTAAACGAAGATTAGCACGCCGAGGATGAATGCCGAAAACCTGCACAATGATAGTCCTCTTCTCTAGACGTTGAATCTCTCTTACGATCTGTGCTTGATCTCGTTTTGACAACAGAAGCTCTACTACGTTGTCCGAAATAGGTGTGATATCTGGGTTAGCTGCACGGGAGCCCTGATTAGACTATTCGCGACGACGCAACAATTGCTCTTAGTTCGTGGTTGCATCGAGGAAGACTGGGGTTATGGAGGAGGTTGAGAGGCTGATCGCGACAACTGGATTGGATGTAGCAGGTAGGCTGAAGGGGACAAACGGCTTTTCCAAGGCTACTATGGGAGAAGCGGAAACCCCTACACATCCCTCAGGATGATTTAAACAACCATCGGCTATAGTAGGTTGGGCGGTGGCAGGTTGAGTGGTGGAAGGCTGAGCAACAGAAGGTTGAGCAATGGTAGACTGGACGATGACAGGCGATGTGGTGGTCTTCATTGTGTAGGTGATGTTATTGATTAAACTTTATCTTAAAGTAGAAGCCATGTGAACTTTCATGTTGGAGATTGTATTGCCAATTCTTGTGATTTATAAATCGATTGCGAAAGTACTTGTGAATAGAATTACATCAGACTTGTGTACAAGGATCCATCAATATGGTTTTCACCATGATGATAAATTATGAACAACATTGCAAATGCAAATTATGGTGTCAATTATGTGAAATACACAAACCAAGATGTTGTGATTATGTGGATTGATACTAAGAAAGCATTTGTTACCATACAATAGAGCTTTTTAGAAGCTACAATGTATAAAATGGGGTTTGAAATTCCAAAAGTTATTTATTGGTTTGATTAGAATAGCTTTATTGCATGTACATTGGATGGAGAAATCATTGACTTGTAAACATTATTTAATATGGTTAGGCAAGGTTGGTAACTCTATGAGATGTGAGAGTCTCCATCTTGAGTTCCCTTTTGTTACCTCATTAACCTAGTGTGGAACCATGTAGGGAATTCTTGTTAGACAAACAAGGTATTAATATTTAATGTGCTTAGCGAGGATGGGCATGTGTTTAGCTTTCGAGATACAACAATACATTATAAATTAGGTCCACATCACAAATACATATGGCTCAAAATATTTGATCAACTACTTCCATTTACTCGCATGTCACTAGTTGAGGCATAATAGGGCTCTTGATCATGAATTAAAGAGTTATAACACATGTGTTCCCATGAATGCACTATTCAGTCATATACATACACATCCAACTACTTCCACCTACTTGGGTTCACAGGCATGTAAATGCTCTTGGGCAAATCACTAAACCAAAGAGATGGTGGAAGGAAAACTAGTCATTATTTTTGTTTCAAATGTCATGGAGGATAAAAAAATACTACTATTTTATTGTTATGGACATGTCCATTAATAAGACCTTTTATTCATAAACTTAAATGCAAACTTTGACTTGAATGTCCAAACACACAATTTGGAAAGTTGTTTTCATTCTTGCCCTCCCTCATCAATTGCAAGAGGATGCTAGTTTTTTCCATTGACTTTGATTTTGGGTAACTTGGAATTATGCCATATTTGGGTAGCTATCTATTGTTGAGTTTTGTTTCTTTAAGTGCTTTATTAGAAAATCTCTTTATGATTGTTTTCAATTAGCTGGAATCTCCATATGAACATTTCACCTTTATTTTGAGTTCTTTTGATCACTACAAGTTTGTAGATATTTTTGGGTTTTTTCTTCACATTGAGGTTTCCCATTGGTAATTGTGTATAAAGAAAAAATAAGAGCATTGATCTAATGACCTTGAATAGTCAATTGTCACATTGCACAATTGGGATAATGGCATGTAATTTCAAGGTCCTTCGTGGAATTGGTCAAGGAGTGCTTGTTCATCCTCAATTTACATTGCATGCAAGATAATGGAACCCTAGTGCGTACATTGAAATTCCTCCTGAGCCGTGGTTTAATAAGTTTTAACATTTATCGGTCTCATAAAATGTGGCGTCTGATTCGATGAGGAAGGCAAAATAGGCCTCAAGAAGTGGCAAGGAAGTCTCCACCAATGGAGTAAAACAAGTTTGTGACAGTCTACTTAGGAGGTTGAAGCCTAATGACAAGAGGGCTTTAGGTGATGAATCCAATAAAACATTCCACCATACATGTTCTAATATCTTCAGCTAGACTACTCTAGGTTCAATGGATTTTAGTCATTAACATAATGTGCTAAATTGACTACTCTCATCACATGTGCACCAATTCCCCATCTCAGATTGTAGTTTGTTTGAGCGAAGTTACATGGAAGCAATGGTTCGAAAGGTAGACAATGGGATGGGCTCTAACATGCATTGATGTGTGCAGTTTCCATGTTCAGCGAAGAATATGGTTTTATAGTTAGGTGCAACATATATAGTGTAATGTGCGAAGCGTGAGCACCCACATTTTTCCCATGTCATGATACATTGGCATTGCAAAAAAGCTACATTTAAATAGAGGAATCTAGTGATGCAAAATGAAGCAAGTATGTTCCATCCCACATTCCAAACCATTTGTCCATATCCTGCATCCAACCAAAACACACAATTTTGCTTTTATGTGTCTTTGGATATTTTTTCTTGCTTCCCATGTTCGTCTAGGAAATCTATGTGAGGGACGTTTCTAAACCTTTCCATGTTCATGATCTCAATGGGAAGTGATCCCATCTCAAGAAGTAGAAGGGTGCATGACATTTGTTTCTAAACTTGGAGAAACTTATCAGAAAATGCTTTTGGACATTTTCAAACCCTTTCCATGATCTATGTGAGAGACTTTTCTAAACCTTTCCATGTTCATGATCTCAATGGGAAGTGATCCCGTCTCAAGAAGTAGAAGGGTGCATGGCATTTGTTTCTAAACTTGGAGAAACTTGTAAAAAATGTTCTTGGACATTTTCAAACCCATTCCAATGTGACTTAGAGATGCTCTCACCCATTACTTCTACCCCATAGAGAAGCACTGATGTCACCAAAGTGTTGAAAACGTATTTCTTGAGGACCCAACACTTAATTTCTCCACGTTTGCATGTGTTCTCAAATGTATAATATGTTTCCTTTCCTGCCTCCAAGCGTTGCGTAGCACAATCATTTCATCTATGATTTGATGGAATATCAAAGACAAGGTATTTGAAGCATTCCACAATTTCGAGTGGCTCATTATTATACATAATGCATAGTTCATCCTTTTTATGGCTCTTCACAAGCATAATCTTCGTTTGAGAGTTCTTGACACTCAATATGCATGCAAAATTCTTCCAGTGAACCCATAAGGTTTTGTACATCTCCTTAAGTATTTGCAAGAAACACTACATCACCCGCATACAACAAAAGCATGATGACAACATTTCCAATGACAACTTCATCAACACTTTCTTTTGTTGTATACTTAGCAACCATTTGTTCTAATTCATCAATGGATAGACCAAGTAGACTGGTGAGAGTAGGCATCTTTGCTTTACACCAATAGTGCTATTGAATTTTTTTGAAATTCCATTGCCATACATACAAAACATATAACCTTCTCATAGAATTGGGAAATTGCAAGCATATGTTCACTTGATGCCTAGAGTCCTTCCTTTTGCCTTCAAAGATGCTCACAAGGTACCATAGCAAAAGATTTCTTGAAGTCTACGAAGAAACAATATCAACTCTTACCTCTCAAGCAACTTTCCTCCATTAATACTTGAGGGATGACAAGGTGATCAATGATGCTACCACGTTTCCGAACGCTAGCTTGTCCATAAGCTCTCTTACCCTTTTTTCCTACCCATGCATTTACCTTTGATTCCATTATACATCCAAATCGTTTTGTCATTCGTGAATTGACCATGATGGTTCAGTAGTTGTTATCATTATTTACATTTCCACCTTTATTTAAAGGTATGATCTAATTTGTAGTCTAATCGTAGGGGATGTCACGTTGCAATGCATGGTAGCTTGTCCATAAGCTCTCTTACACTTTTTTCCTACCCATGCATTTACCTTTGATTCCATTATACATCCAAATAGCTTTGTCATTCGTGAACTGACCATGATGGTCCGGTGGTTGTTATCATTATTTACATTTCCACCTTTATTTAAAGGTATGATCTAATTTGTAGTCCAATCGTAGGGGATGTCACGTTGCAATGCATGGTTAAACATATCCTTGATCTGTGCTTGTGCTTTCTTTCCCATCCATTTGAGCATTCCAACCTTTATACATTAAATATATCTTGCCTTTCGAGAGACCAATTTCTTAACTCCTATGCATATATCTTCAATCATAAATAAGGGCGACATATGCAAAAGAGAACCATAATCCAACATCTTTCCAACAATTGATAACTCATATATAGTCGTACAATGCATTGACCAATCCATAAAAGTTAAGTCACTATTATTCTCAATAGGTTTTCCCTTTTATATTCCTCCAAAATTTAGCAAATGCATATGTTTTTTCTTGTGTTTTGGATAAATTGTTGATAAAATTTTCACATTAGGGTGAAAAAAAACTACGACGTACTAACTTTTGGCTAAGATTTTAGTACTAATTTGTTAAAACTAAAGAGCATAAAAACTAAAGATTAATCTAAGAAATGTATCGAAAAATATATCTTCACTCCTAAAATTTAAAGTCATTTAATGTGATTTTTTTAATCAAACAAGCAGACATGCATACAATGTCTCTCATTGTTTCTATATCTATCCATGTCTTCCTCATTTTTTCCAATATTTGAGGTTGTTATTGCTATACCGATGTGTTTTTTTTAATCGAACAAGCGCATGTGCGCGCGTGCACACAAACACACACACAGATAGACTTTTAGTTTTTTTTGATAGCACTATTGGTGTTAAGCAAGGATGCCCACTCTCACCAACACTATTTGGTTTATGCATTGATGAATTGGAAGAAGTCATTGCCAAGTTTGTAAAGGAAGAAGATGTTGAAGAAGTTGCCATTGGGAATGTTGTCATTATGCTTTCGCTATATGTGGATGATGTGGTGCTTTTTGCAAATACTTTAAGAGATGCACAAAAGCTTATGAAGGCATTGGAATTTTTTTGCATGCATACTAAATTAAGTGTCAATAGCTCTAAAACAAAGACTATGCTTGTGATGAGCCAAAAAGAGATAAACCATGCATTATGTACAATATTGAGCCACTTGAATATGTGGAAAGCTTCAAATATCTTGGCCTTGAAGTTCCTTCAAATCATAGATGGAATGAATGTGCTACATGCAGCGGTGGGTAAGAAAGCATATTATGCATTTGAGAACACATGCAATCATGGAGATATTAAGTGTTGGAACCTCACGAAATACCTTTTCAACACTTTAGGGACACCGATGCTTCTCTATGGGGTGGACATGGAAAGAGTTCGAAAATGTCAAAAAACATTTTCGTACAAAGTTTCTACAAGTTAAGAAACAAACTCCCTACACCCTCCTTCTTGAGACGGGATTGCTTCCCAATGAGATCATGGCCATGGAAAGGGTTGTTAAATACATGCTTAAGGTTCAAAAAAGTCCCTCACATCGACTTCCTAGAATCGCATGGGAAGTAAACAAAAAGATCGAAAAGACGCATAAAAGAAAGATTCCTCTCTTAGTACTAATATTCCTCTCTTAATACTAATTTCTTCTCTGTCTCAGTACTATTCTTGACATATAATAATATATATATATATAATAAATATACATACATACAAGTGAACATGCATACATATGTTTTCAAGGACTAAAGACTTTTGGAAATCCACTTGCACCACAATAAAGACCATTTTTTTTTTCCAAAATGAAGCTACTTTCCCATTAGTTAGGAAGGATTATTACAAAGAGACTATACAAGGAGGCTTATACACAAATCGGGGAATCTCCATCTGATCAATTTCAAGAAAATGAGACTACTTACATAGCCTTTCAGACTGACTACTTAATGCAAGTATATACCTATAGCTAAAAGCGGTGTCGTTCAGTGTTGGCTAGTACGAGCCAACTCTTGGGGCCTACAACGAAGGGAGGGTGGTAGGTGAGTAGGAAACAACCAGCGTGGGGGCTGGTAGTTCCACCTCGGGCCACTTCCTCCTTGCGTCACCATAGGTGTGTTCCGTCATTTTTGCCAAAAGCGCAAATGGGCAGTGACCACGTCGTTGGAATGGCTGCAAACCTCGTCCAATTGCCCTCGTAGGCAGTTGATAAGTGCAAACCATATGTCCATGATCACTTCCTCTAGGGCCGTACCAGATCTTGGAAGACCTTTAGGCAACGCGCTTTCCATACACACCGTAGGGTGAAGCTTGTGATCAACATCCAAATTTCCGGGAACCTAGGGGATGCGGATTGCAAGCCTCTCTCAAAACGGATCTTGACAAATTTGCCTCTCGTGCATACATAGCACCAACTATCCGCATTGAAGGCGTCCGTCCACCTATCAACCGAGTGATCAATCCATGCCGCATCACTCCACGATGATGTTCCTTCCACTTCACATGTCGCAAGGAGGTGAGTCACTCTATCCCATACCTTTTGAGCTTGAGGTCAATCCCACAAACAATATCTCAGAGTCTCAATAGGTGAAGAGTAAAGTGGGCAACCTAACGGGCCGCCACGTTTACCTCGCCATTCACCAACAAGAACCACATTATGACCGATCTGCCACCAAAAGAGCTTGATCTTTTCAAGCATGTGGAGACACCAGAGACCCTTCCAAAAGGTAATGAGCATCTCATCAGGGATGCCTAATGTTCGCTAGTCATTGCCTAGGGGGGCGTCTAGCTGCAGTTGTAAAGTTTGGCCCAATTTAGTGATGTATTTGAAGAAATGGCAAAGTCTGTCGTCATGTTTCCACTTGAAATCCCTTGGGTTCCATTCTAGTTTGGCGAGAGGATGACAACCGTATACCCATAACTTCCAATAGGGTTCCACCTTAGCAACATCCGGGTCTGTTTTCCAGTTGTTATCAACCTGCGCTGTCGTGAAGATTTTCGGCAATAGTGTGAAAATCCCATAAAACGTACGAAATCGAGTATGAATCACATAGTACAATAATTGTGAAGATAACATTTTAAATAGATTTAATATCTAATTATAAAATGATGGAGGTTTCGAATGCACTTTATTACACGAGAAACGGACAACTAAATGTCAAGATATGAGGGTATAAAGTTTGTGAAAGGAAAAGAGAAAATTGTGAGATATCCCACATAGGCACGACAAATACAGCTCTCATCATATATAAGGTGGAGCAAAAGATATTATCTTTGTGTCTATGTGTGGAGCATAGAGAGTTCAAGGTAACTAAGAGTGGAGGTCGGCTAGCTACTCGTAAAGGGTTGTGGCCAACCAAAACCGGACCGGCGATGGAGCCGGTGATCTGACAGCATCCGACAGCAATTCGGCACCGGTAACCGACAGCATCCGGCGGTGGCACTGGCATCCGGCGAGGCACCGGTATCCGACGACGGCATCCGGCGATGCACCGGTAACCGACGGCATCCGGCGACTAGATAAATAAATATATAAATATATATACATATTTACATATACAAGTAGGGCAAGTAAGGATTCGAACTTTGCACCTCCAAGTTAAGAGTCAATTGACTTACCATTAAGCCATGCTATTTAGTTGAAATTATATTTCTATCATTGTACTTTTACATGTAAATTCTCATACATGAGAGCTAAAATGAGTGACATGGTTATCAGGCACCACATGTAATACATAAGCGCCAAATGGCAAACATGCAATTTATGCATGTCTTGTACCCTCACATGCATCATATGCATGAGAGCATCTATAAAAGAGGGAAGGGGGAGGAGAAAAAACACGGTTTTTTTTTATTATGAAATTAAGAAGAAGAAATTCGTTATCAAATTGATGGTGTAACTTGTTTCTTAAATCCAAAGATAAAAAGTTCAATCGATCTTTCTCAATCGTTTAATCTTAACTTCTCTCTTTCCCAATCTATCTTAAGTACTTTCTCGCCAAAGCTTGTATCGACTCTAAATCCTTCCGGTCCAGAACCCCGGTAGTTCTGCCTCACGATCCATGCGTAGTGACAGATCTTCACTACATAATTAAGTGGTGAACCCGACGTGAACGAGGCGGTAGGAAGGATCAAGTCGAGATTAATACTTGGAGATGGCATCCTCAAGCAACCAAGCGGGAGAGCTCGAAAGGATGATGCTAATCGTCGAGCAAATGATGAGATCTCAGGACAACGATGCGAGCGTGGAGAAGGCTGTCGATCGTGTCGTAGAGCTCGAGGGCCAATTCGATGGAAGGAACGTTACGAAGTTCCTTGATGCATATAGAAGGGAGATGAATCAAAGGCATTTGTTCGAGGCACGTCAAATCGCAAGCTTCAAGAGAGTTGTCGCCAACAACATCCAAAGACGCGTCATCGAGCTTCAAGAAGATAAGACAACATGGTCCGAGTTCGAGAAAACGATACTAGCGGAGTTCATGACTGAAGACTCAACGAGGATGACTCGACATGCCCTGATGAAGTGGATAGAGAAGAAGAATACGAAGATGAGCGTCTCGAGGGTGTACGACGAATTCGACCAGATGTTTAGTCGTCTCCTCAATATGGACCAAGTGTTGCTTGAAGAGGACAAGACTTTATACTTCTTGAAGGCCGTGGACATAAAGGATAGACGGGAGTTGGGGACTCTTCTCGAAGATGATACCCAAGCAAATGGGCTCGTAGCGGACTGGATCGCGGTGAAGCGGGCATGCAATAGGCTCAACAAGCGTCGCCAATGGGTTGATGACACCGACTTGACAGGACCGACTACCACGGAGAAAGCAAGACCGCCGAAAGTAGCTGAGCCGCCAAGACAAAGTAACGTGGAAGAAAAGAAGATTGATGACGACATCATTGAAGAGCTAGCAAAGAAGTTCGAGAAGGTCACTCTAGCCAACATGAATCGTCGAGGCCCTAAAGGAAAAGAACCCTTTAGATGCGTGTGGTGCGATAGCATGGACCACATGAGAAGGGATTGTGCGAGCCTTCGAGAGGCGATTCGACAAAATATCGTATACATAGAGGACAACATGATCTGCTCAAGCGAGACTAGAAGACCCCTACGGGTGAATTTCGGAAGAGGAGGAATGAAGAGATCTATGGAGGATGTCGATGCGACTCATGTGGATGCGATGCACTATGCTGCGTCGGGAAAGACAAGACTGAAGCTGCTAGAGCGGGAGCAAAGTTTTGGGCTTCCGTTCTCGAATATGAGAAGAAAGGAAAAATCACATCGAACGAGGTAGAGCTTGTGGACCGAAGCGTGCAAAGCATAACCGGGTGGTCGGATCCGGTGGACGACAACACCATACTCGCAGAGGTGATGTGCGACAGCCACGAGGTGTTCGTCGAAGAAAAGAGAAAGAGAATAGAAGAGCAAAGGCCATCAAAAAGACATGAAACAAGGAACGCGAAAAAGAAGGACGATGCGGAGACGAGTCGACCGTTACAAACAGAGGAACGAGAATCAAGCCGAAAAGGGGAGCCGAGCATACGAGTTGAAGAAACGGTTCAGCCTGTGAAGGTTGGTGTCGAAGACCCCGCTCGGAGGACAAGGACCATACCTACCTATAAGCTAAGGTCGGACATAGAGCAGACGACGGACCTAAAGAAGATTCTCGAAGAACGAGTTCTTGATAGCCACGTAACTTTGTCCTTGAGGGAATTGCTTGGCATTACGAAGAAGGAGTTCCATGACACGATCGTGGACCTTGTAAAGAGAAAGAGACAACAATCGGACGAGGAAGAAGAGAAGCCGCAAAAAGCAAAAACAAATGCCATAACGATGGCAAGAGACGAAGTCGATGAAGATATGGTGGACAACCACTATACTCGACCTCATTGGGCACGAGCGACAACGGAGACGCCGGTAAAGATCGGGGAGAAGAAAGAGACTGTGGTAGCCTTGATCGACCACGGCTCGGAGATTAACCTCATGTCAACCGACTTCTACAAAAAAGGAAGATGGCCAATCAATACAAACCACGGATGGAAGATTCGCGCGGCAACAAAGTCTACGGAGGATTTGTATGGAGCTTGTCCCAATGTCAAAGTCACGATCGGGGATGTGGAGATGGATCAACACTTCTTCGTACAAGAATCGACGTCGCATCCTGTCATCCTAGGGCAACCTTATATCACACCATCTCGGATGGAGACCAAAGTGTTCGATAATGGAGTAGCCTTCGCACGAATAAAGAGTCTTGACAACCAAAGATCGGTCCAATTCCTAACGGTGCGAGCCAATCATGAAAGGAATCGAGATAGTCTCGGAGGCGAATCCTCGGATTTTTAGAGCGGACTATTGAAGCATGGGGCACAAATAGTCTGAGCAATCACAAGACCCCACAAGAAAGAAGAGTGCGTGGATTGCAAGGAGAAGCAACATGTGTCACACCTAGTGGTGCATGTAAACTAGTACTACCCGACAAGAAGCACAAGCGCCGGATACAAGAATTCGAGAAGATGCTGAAAGAAGAGAACATAATAGAAGAAGGAGAGTTTGTGACTCATATTATGGAAGAAACCTCATTTAACGACACCATCGGCGAAATCGAGGACGTCGTGGACTTGAGCTATCTTCACAACCAACGCGTGATTTCGGTTAACTCCGTCAACATGTACGCTATCATCGATGAATACCGTCGTGGCATCTCGATGAAGGAAGCTGACATCAATACGAAATATAAAACGGTGGATAAGAAGATCAAGCCAGTTGCGGTTCCGCTACCGGAAGATAGTTGGCAAAAGATGAAGGAAGTCGCTAACGATCCAAGCTTAAGAGATCCAAAGAAGATAGGTCATGTCTTCACCAAAGAGATGAAGGGGAAGCTACGAGTTGGAAAGGAGGATTTCCTTCTCCCTGAAGAGGAGCGAATGTTTCGCGATATGCTTGAGAGACATGGGAAGGCTTTCGCATTCTTCCCACGAGAAATCGGATGCGCCGACCCAAAGGTTATAGAGCCGATGGTGATCTTCACGGTGCCTCATGTGCCTTGGAATTTGAAACCAATACTGGTTCCGAGAGCACACCTTCCCAAGCTGATCGAGCTCTTAAAGGAGAAGGTGAGTATGGGAATTCTAGAACCGTCGAATGCTCCTTATTCCAATAGGTGGTTCACGGTGCCGAAGAAGAATGGATCATTGCGATTCATCCAAGATCTTCAACCCGTCAACAAGGTGACAATTCGAAATGCCGGAATCGGTCCGAGCGTGGACGAATTTGCCGAAGCGTTTGCGGGCCGGTCCATCTACTCCATTGGCGATCTCTACTCCGGATATGACCAATTCCAATTGGCGATCGACAGTCGGGACATTACAACCATGAGGACTCCGATCGGGCTTGTGCAAATGTGTACCTTACCCCAAGGCGCAACGAACTCGGTGGCTCATATGGTGAATGCCATGAATAAAGTCTTGAAGGATTGCATTCCGGACATCACGATGCCATTCTTGGATGATATTCCGATAAAAGGATGTTCGGATGAGGAGAAAGATGAATCAAAAGATAACGAAGGTTGTAGAAAGTTCGTTACGGATCATATGAAAGATTGCGAGAAGGTGCTTCAAAGGCTCGAAGATGCGAATTTGACATTTTCGGGAGAAAAATCCGCATTCGGGCAACCAGAGATCTTGGTGGTAGGTCACTTGTGTGGAGCATACGGCCGGAAGCCCTCGCCATCCAAAGTGAACGCAATCCAAGACATGAAAGAAGAATGCGAAAACCAAACGGAGGTTCGAAGGTTCCTTGGAGCGTGCGCGTTTTATCATATATGGATTCCTCACTACGCTCATGTCGCCGAACCGTTATATGGACTACTAAAGAAAAGAATAAAGTTCGAATGGCGAGACAAGCACACAGAGGTGATGCGAAGATTAAAGAAACTGCTTCTTGAAGCTCCGACACTAAGGAAGGCCGACTATGCCGAAGGGAAACCAATTTACGTGACCGTAGATATGAGCCCAACCGGAATCGGGTGGGTCATCAATCAAGAAGGTGAAGATAATGTGCGATATGCCGTCCGGTTCGGAGCAAAGGTTCTCAGCGAATGGCAACAAAGATATGCCCAAGTCAAGCAGGAACTTTGGGGTATTGTGTCGGCAGTGAAGACGGACAAAGATTACCTGATCGGGTCAGAAGTGATAATAGAGACAGATTGTCTCCCAATTCTCAGAATGGTCTCGGGATGTGCGACCCCAGATCTTGCTATGCTAAGATGGATCGCCTACATCAAGTCTTTAAACCCAGAGATCCGTCACATTGCAGGGAAGAAGAACGCCATGGCTGACATGTTGTCAAGGGCAAGATTTTCAAATGAAAGTAACATGGTTTCGAAAGATGAAGATGTCGCCCTCGACTTCTTCAAGATGGCTCGATTGTCGGCGGAAGACCAGGACACGCAAACCCTCCACGCCTTCAACGAGAACGAGTACGAAGGAGAGTGGTTACTCATCGGTAGATTCCTAAGAACATTGACGGCAGATGCTTCGTTGACAAAGGAGGAGGCCCTACGAATCCGAAAGAAAGCTTACCGATACTTCTTGAAGGGAGGATTCCTTTGGCGACATCCAAAAAGAAGGACAGGAATACCACGTCGAGTGGTGGTAAAGAAAGAAGAGCAAGAGACGCTGATGACTGAATTCCACGAGAGTGCTTGGGCAGGTCATAGAGGAACATGGGCGACGTTCGAAAAGTTGAAGGAGAAGTACTGGTGGCCAAGCATGTACAAAGATGTACTCCATTTCGTGTCCACATGCGAAACTTGCCAAGTATATTCAAATATATGTCATCGTGATGAGTTAAAGCCGACATACCCACTCACCATACACTTCAAATGGATGGTGGATCTGGTCTCGATGCCAATGGGAGTGGGACAAATGAAGTACTTAGTGCTGGCAAGGGAAGACTTGACAAATCAAGTGGAAGGACGAGCCTTGACAAATAAGACGATTTCAGCCGTTTGCAAATTTCTACTTGAAGATGTTGTTTGCCGATATGGATGTGAAGGAAGAACCGGTCGCTTATTGATGCGACAAGGGCAATGCTGGAGGAGAAGAGCATGCCCAAATTCTACTGGGCGGAGGCAGTCCGAACGACTGTCTACATCCAGAACCGGATCGGTGACAAGGTGTTAGCTCACGAGTTGTATTTCGGGCGGAAGCCGAATTTGAGGCACCTTAAGATCTTCGGTAGCATTGCATATGTGCATGTACCGGACGAGAAGCGGAGGAAGCTGGATGCAAAATCGGAAAAATGCATCCTAGTCGGCTATGCTCAAGGGCAAAAGGGTTACAAGTGTTATAACCCCCGGACAAACCAGGTCCGAATCAGTCGAGATGTCAAGTTTGATGAATCGGCATCGTGGCCGACCGAGGGGAGTTGGACGCGCACGAAGCGACGAAGCTCTTCGAAAGACTAGGCGTGAAGCTCTCCCTCACGACTGCCTACAATCCGGAAGCAAATGGGAAGATCGAGCGAGGGCATGGACCTATCGTTATAGCCATCGTACGGGCATGCAACGATCGAGTTGGGAATTGGCCACGACTATTACCCTATGCCTTGTGGGCCGATAGAACGACACATAGCTCGGTGACAGGGTATATGCCGACGGAGCTTATGTATGGACAAAAGCCGATTATGCCCATCGAAAGGACGATCGCCTCATGGGTAGTGATACCGTGGGAGATTGAGATGAGCCGAGAAGAGTTATTAGTGGCGCGGATAAGGCAACTTGAAAGAAGACTTGAAGATTTAGAAAAAGCACGAAAGATGATGAAGGCAGCCCGAGTAAAGAACAAAGTTCGGTTCGACAACACGCATCGACTTCGTCCCAAGAAGATTGAAGAAGGGGATTGGGTTTTGGTTTACGACAGCACCCTTGACAATCAACACAGTACAACAAGGAAGTTCGCAAGAAGATGGTTCGGGCCGTATGTGGTGACAAGTGCCAATGATAATGCCACATACCACCTTGCGGAACTAGACGAATCAAGGTTGGTCGTACCCATTGCGGGAAAAAGAGTAAAGATTTTCAAGAAAAGACAAGACAAGGATCCTGACCTCGATTACCTCGACGATGAACATAATAGGCCGGATGAAAATGAAGACATGGAGGAATCTAATTGATCATCGTAGCCGAAATCTCACTTCTTCTCTTCTTGGCACGTACCGGAGGACGTGCGGTTTGGTGGGGGTGGATGTCGTGAAGATTTTCGGCAATAGTGTGAAAATCCCATAAAACGTACGAAATCGAGTATGAATCACATAGTACAATAATTGTGAAGATAACATTTTAAATAGATTTAATATCTAATTACAAAATGATGGAGGTTTCGAATGCACTTTATTACACGAGAAACGGACAACTAAATGTCAAGATATGAGGGTATAAAGTTTGTGAAAGGAAAAGAGAAAATTGTGAGATATCCCACATAGGCACGACAAATACAGCTCTCATCATATATAAGGTGGAGCAAAAGATATTATCTTTGTGTCTATGTGTGGAGCATAGAGAGTTCAAGGTAACTTGAACTAAGAGTGGAGGTCGGCTAGCTACTCGTAAAGGGTTTTGGCCAACCAAAACCGGACCGGTGATGGAGCCGGTCATCCGACGGCAATCCGGCGACGGTGATCCGACAACATCCGGCGGCAATTCAGCACCGGTAACCGACAGCATCCGGCGGTGGCACTGGCATCCGGCGAGGCACCGGTATCTGACGACGCACAGGTAACCGACGGCATCCGGCGACTAGATAAATAAATATATAAATATATATACATATTTACATATTTACATATACAAGGAGGGCAAGTAAGGATTCGAACTTTGCACCTCCAAGTTAAGAGTCAATTGACTTACCATTAAGCCATGCTATTTAGTTGAAATTATATTTCTATCATTGTACTTTTACATGTAAATTCTCATACATGAGAGCTAAAATGAGTGACATGGTTATCAGGCACCACATGTAATACATAAGCGCCAAATGGCAAACATGCAATTTATGCATGTCTTGTACCCTCACATGCATCATATGCATGAGAGCATCTATAAAAGAGGGAAGGGGGAGGAGAAAAAACACGGTTTTTTTTTTATTATGAAATTAAGAAGAAGAAATTCGTTATCAAATTGATGGTGTAACTTGTTTCTTAAATCCAAAGATAAAAAGTTCAATCGATCTTTCTCAATCGTTTAATCTTAACTTCTCTCTTTCCCAATCTATCTTAAGTACTTTCTCGCCAAAGCTTGTATCGACTCTAAATCCTTCCGGTCCAGAACCCCGGTAGTTCCGCCTCACGATCCGCGCGTAGTGATGGATCTTCACAACAACGCCACCACTCGGATTGGGTACCAAGAGCCCCTACTCTAACTCTCCCCAAAAATTGTATATCTGCCTGATCCGCTCGCGCCCCTCAGCAACTTAACCATCCCAACCTCATCAAAGAAACTGAACCATGCATCTTCTCTCACCTCCCCCATCGGAACCTTGTCAACTACCTCAGCTATCAATCTCCGCATTTTCATAGCTCCCTTGAGGGGAGGGAATGGGTTCTCTTGAACTCCTCCTGAACCAACCATTCGTCTCCAATCATCTATAGAGTGGAGCCTCGTTTGCACCAGCTTTCCCCGTGTTAGGCCCTTAAGTTGCCCTAACATCATGTCATCACTTGTTCACACATGAGGGTTCCAAAATAATGGTTGTCTAGTCCACTCGATTAGTGTTTTCGGGGTGTGCTTGACCAAATGATGTCGTATGTGACACCATGCCCGCAAGATGGAGTTCGTAACTTTGTCCTCTGGTTGACAAGCCATCTTGGGTGGGACTCCGCTCGTGCAACACTAGTTCAAGGAGTCAGGCCAAGGCCTACCATACTTGGGAGTCCCTGCTTGCAACCTGTTGCGAAGTAGTACCTTCCAACACCCCTTACCTGGTAGGAGGCATCGAACCACGATTTTGGCTAACAATGCTCGGCTCTACATTAAGGGGTCTATGAGGCCAAGCCCCCCTTTGGCCTGCGGCTGTGCTAACCAATGCCATCACACTCTGGCGACAACCATCGGGTTGTGCTTACCTAACCATATAAACCCCCTGATGGCAACCTTAATCGTGTGCAAACTTGTAGGGTCCATAATCCAACATGAAACAGAGTGCCACATGGTGGTGAGCATCACTTGGTTCGCAATAAGGACCCTACCAGCGAAGGATAATTTAGATCTACTCCATTGGTTCAACTTCCTGCTTATTTTGGCTTGCACATGGGATAATTGTGCTTGGGTCTCGGCCTGTCGTTCCTAACCCGCTTCAAATAGTTCCCGTGATACATTTTGGCTCCTACACGGTTGCGCATCCTGCATCCCTCTATCCTAGAGAGTCGTCACCCAAACTAGGTGATGGTCTACTTATATTACCCTTCCCTTTGCCCTTGATCTGCTCGTCTGGATCCACGATTTCACTAATATGAGGTCACCACCATGTTCACGTTCCATCGTGAGGGGGGCCTTTGTCAACATCTCCTCCGGGGTGGACAGTACAAGTTGTGGTTGCATCTCCATCGGGGTAGAGAACACGAGCTCAGGATCTCATGGGGGAAGGGACAAGGAGTCACATGGGGACAACGTTGTTGCCAACACTTCTGGGTCGCCATCCCCTAGTCCTTGGAGCAATGTAGCCCTCACTTGTAGGTCGTGTGCCTCCACACTCCCTGAGAGGATCTTCACTCGTTTCAAGGGTTGTTCATCCACGCTTGCTGGTAACAAGGTAGCGGGACTTCTTTCTAAGGGACGGCTTTGAGAGAGGGGGGGGAGAGGCTACACCTAGGCTTCCAAGTTTCCCCTTCTTCTTAATGGGTTGCCAAGGAGCCTCATTACCCTTGGTTGACACGACCTTCCCCGAGGTTCGAGATCCCAAGCTTCCCTTTCCAATCTTACGAGGACATTCCTTAGCTAGGCGTCCTTTCTATTTGCAGATGAAGCACTCCCCAAGGAGTTCCTCATAAACCACTTTCACCATTGTGAGACCTAGCTCCTCAAAGTAGAGCCTAATACTTGTTGGAAGTCCATGGAGGGAAGGCACTAAGATGCCCAACTTGGGCACCTCCGCTATTGTATCTGCCATGGACATTTTTTGAGGGTAAATCGTCCCTATTTGTTCGCTAAGAAAAGGGAGCAGATGGCACAAGTGGGGAGGGAGGCTAGGAAATGTTGCGGTGATCACCCTAGGGTTGTTAAGTTTCCGTAACTCCTCAATTGGATTGAACCCTGGTGACCACGGCTGGAGCAACACCTTGCCGTACTTCAATTCAAGTACCTTGAGCTCTACCAATGGTTTTTGCACTATAGTCCCTTACAAGATTAAACAAAACATGGTTGTCCGTTAGCACCATTTCTTTTTATTTTATTTGGGGAAGCTTTATCAGCTTTTCTTTGATCCTCGATGGCGGGCATCCAAGGTGTCGAATACAAATGTATAATGGACGTATTCACACTATCCTCTTAGAGAGCCCAAGTTCGGGCTATTTCTGTAAATAACATAAAGGGCAGTTGCCCTAAGTGAGTCACTATATAAAGTGACTTTGTAACCTTTTGTAAAGGTTGGTTGTTCATTGTTGTAACGGTTGCCCCTTTATGAATATAGATATATTCTTTGTGTCTCTCTCTCTCTCTCTCTCCCTGTACGTAATTTGTTCTTGCCTCTCTCATACGCAGGTATTTCTTCCTCACAGATTCATAATGTGTGATCTCTTCCGCACTGACGGCCTTGTTCATTCCCAACATTTGGTATCAGAGCTTGGATGTCCTTCATCCCGCTGTCGGCCGCCATTCGAATCTTTGGATCACAACATTCTGTTTTTTTTTGTTTTGTATTTGAAGAAACAGAGAAGAGAGAAGAAGAAGAAAAACAAGGCTTGCATCTCATCGCGTTAGATCATCTTCTCTTGGAGTAAGCCAGCCGGCTGTACTCTGTTCCTCGTGATTGTAACCGCTCGAGGTGAAATCCCCTTGTGCAACATTGACACGATCGTGCCCCACTCGGTTAAACGGCATCCGAACAGGTCACCAAACGCTACTCGCCGACCGTTGTAACCACTCGGTGCAGATCAGTCTCAAGACAACAACCCCAATTCGTGCTTCATCCGGCTGATCGACATTCGGGAGGATCAATTGGATCCGTCTCTCTCGTCGCTGCAGTCACCCGAAGCAGAATCAGTCCAGACAATCGGTTTCAATAATCGACATTTGGCATATATATTCGGAAGTGAACCGGGCTCACTCCGACTCGGTAACATTCAGGAAGACCAGTCGGTTCTGTCCCTCGAGTTACCGGAGTCAATTTGAGCAAGTTCAACAATACATATATCCGAAACCGAACCGACTCGGGTTCAAATCCGACTAGAACGATATCGGGTGAGCCGACCGGTTGCACTCCAACAAGGTTCGTAGTCAACTCCGAACCGAGCTTCGTCAACCGAAACCGAATCTGATGGCATCAACATCCGGCTCATCGGAAATGAGTCTAAGGAGGTTCGACGGTTCGAACTTCAATTTTTGGAAGGAGCAAATGCAGGACTATCTTATAGTCAAGGGTCAGATCAATCCGATTAAGAATGAAACTGCTCCAGAAATATACAAGGCAAATGAGTGGCAGAAGCTGGACAGAATCGTCTGCGCCACAATTCGGATGCACCTGTCGGAGTCAGTGTACTTCACAGTGCAATCGTGCACGACAGCCTTCGAACTTTGGAAGAAGCTGTCGGAAACCTACGAAAAGAAGGTCGCCTCAACGAAGATGTATTTGATCTGGCGCCTCTACAACCTACGGATGAAAGACTCTGATTCGGTTCAGGCACACATTAACGAGTACAAAAGTTTGAGCTCCCAAATCTCGTCACAGGGGACGACAATCGAGGATGAACTCAGAGCAATGATACTCATGAGCAGTCTCCCCTCCTCTTGGGAAACCTTCGTTACAACTGTGTGCAACGCTTCTACGACTGCCGTCAAGTACTCCGAAGTCACAAGTGCAATCCTGACTGAAGCAGCTTGGAGAAAGTCTTTCACCAAAGACTCGGCAGAAGAAGCCTATGTAGTACAAGGTTCGACCGACCGATCGAACAACCGGGGAAGAAGTTCTTCCCGACCGCTGACAAATCAGCGAAGCCGCAGCAAGTCCCGGGAAACCCGAATCTACAACTACTGCAAGAAACCGAGACACATCAAGGCCGACTGTCGGGTACTCAAGTCAAAGACAGACAAGCTCAGAGAGCTTATCAGAGGAGTAACCGACATGAGGAAGTCAACTACGTTGGCTCTTCAGCCGAGATATTGACGACCGACCCGAACATATTGTCCATAGAGAATCCAGTCGAATCAGAAGTTCTGCTTATGACTGAGGAATCGAGCACATGGCTTTTGGACTCGGGCGCGTTGTATCACGTGACACCTCACCGATCACAGTTTCGGCAATATTCGGACCGGCATTCCGACTCAGTTCGAGTCGGAAATTCGCAGCATTGTGCTATCATCGGAATCGGCACCGTAGAGCTCAAACTTTCGGGTGGCTCTACACTCGTACTACACAATGTCCGACACGTTCCTGAGCTCTCACGACCCTTGATCTCAGTCGGACAACTTGATGAAGTTGGCATCCGTGCTGGTTTCTCATCAGGAGGGTGGACACTCCACAGAGGGAACCTCCTGCTTGCTAGAGGACCAAAGGTACACTCATTGTACCCTTTGTATGTCACACTCAGAGAGGGTGACTTATTTCTGGTAGATATCCCTGTATCATCCTTATGGCATGGACGACTTGGACACCTCAGCAAGACCGGCATCACGCACCTATCCAGAGCCGGATACATCCCGAAACTCTCCTTCTCGGACCATCAGTTTTGCGAGCGTTGCCAGTACGGCAAACAGGTAGCCGCATCACACCCGACATCAGCACCAAGAGAGTCGAGCCCGCTCAATTTGGTCCACTCGGACGTCTGTGGCCCGATGCCACATCAGTCACTCGGTGGTGCCTCGTACTTCGTCAGTTTCATTGACGACTCGACTCGGAAGATGTGGGCTTACCCCATCAGAACCAAAGATCGGGTGTTCTCGATCTTCTCAGACTGGCTCGCAATGGTCGAAAACCAGACCGGTCGGAAACTGAAGTGTCTCCGAACCGACAATGGAGGTGAGTTCAAATCTGATGAATTCGTCAAATTTTGCCGAGAACGCGGCATTAGACGTGAATATATGACACCATATCGTCTGGAGCAGAATGGAATCGCAGAACGCATGAATCGGACGATTCAAGAATGCGTTGTATCCATGCTCTAACACTCCGGACTGTCAGATGGCTTCTGGGCAGAGGTTCTACTCACAGCAGTACGCATAATCAATATGTCGCCAAGTAAACCTCTAGGACTTAAGATACCTCAGGAAATATGGACTGGCAGAAAGCCGAATTATGATAAGCTGAGGATTTTCGGTTGCGAGGCATACGCGCTCATACCGAAAGACGACCGCCGAAAGCTCGAACCGAGATCAAGGAAATGCGTTTTCCTCGGGTACGGACCCGACGGCGAGATCGGATACCAACTCTGGGACCCCGAGCACAGGCAAATCGTCCGAAGTTTGGACGTCGTGTTCAACGAGTCGACTATGCACAAAACGGCCGAAAGGCCTATTGAAGTCCGAAGGGTAATATTTTCCGAAGTGCCAACTCTTCATGACAGCCCAACACACAACACGAGACCGGTTTCACGGGTAACCGACTTCTCTCGCACCGAATCCACAGATTCGGCACAGCCGAATGGCTCGGCTTCCAACCATCCGACATCGACACCCGGTGCGACCAGTCCAATCATACCTCGAAGATCTGAGAGACTGTCGCAACCTCCGAAGAGTTACTCTCCCGGAATTTTCTTCACCGACACCGGCGAACCGACGTCCTACGAAGAAGCATCGGCAGTTGCCGATTCAGCCACCTGGCATCTGGCAATGGGGTCGGAAATGCACTCCATCCGCGCCAACAAGACTTGGGATCTGGTCGACTTACCGAAGAATCGATGTGCTCTTCCTTGCAAGTGGGTCTATAGACTAAAGGAGACGTCCAACTCGACCACCCCAAAGTACAAGGCCAGATTAGTTGCGAAGGGATTTCGACAGGAATATGGCGTCGACTTCGACGAAATCTTTTCACCAGTGGTGAAAATGACAACCCTTCGTTTCATGCTCGGTGTTGTGGCCGCCGACAATTTGGAGCTGATTCAGCTAGATGTGAAAACGACATTCCTCCATGGTGATCTAAAGGAGGAAATCTACATGGAGCAGCCGAAAGGCTTTGTGGCCACCGGTCAGGAACATCTAGTCTACCAA
Source organism: Azolla caroliniana (assembly GCF_043228905.1). Lineage (NCBI taxonomy): Eukaryota > Viridiplantae > Streptophyta > Polypodiopsida > Salviniales > Salviniaceae > Azolla > Azolla caroliniana. Next base: position 16,916,080 of record NW_028230438.1, read on the forward strand.
CTCAGGAAGAGTCTTTACGGCTTGAAACAGGCACCCCGACAGTGGTACAAGAAGTTCGACGATTTCATCCAGACGGTTCTCCCGTCTTCCTCATCATCTACGTGGACGACATGCTACTCTTCGGTCGGCATACCGGAGAGCTCACCGAACTCGTTCGGAAACTACAATTGAGGCTTCTCCAAGAGCGATGAGGACCACTGCCTCTTCACCAAAACAACTCAAGACGGTTCTCCCGTCTTCCTCATCATCTACGTGGACGACATGCTACTCTTCGGTCGGCATACCGGAGAGCTCACCGAACTCGTTCGGAAACTACAATTGAAGTTTGCCATGAAGGACCTCGGTCCGGCAAGACACATACTCGGAATGAAGATCAGTCGGAATCGCGCCAAAAGACAACTTTTTCTGTCTCAAACCGACTACATCGGACGTGTCTTGGAATGCTTCAACATGCAATCGGCCAAGTCTGCTTCGACCCCACTTCCCATTCATCTTCGGCTTTCTCAGCGAGACTGCCCGACATCCGGTCCGGAGGGGGAAGACATGAAGTCGGTACCGTATGCACCGGTAGTAGGCTCTCTGATGTACGCATTGGTCGCGACACAGCCTGATATTTCTCACGCCGTAGGAGTCATCAGCAGATTTATGCACAATCCCGGCCGATCTCACTGGAACGCAGTCAAGCATGTGTTCAGATATTTAGCTGGCACAAAAGACCACGACATCCTTTTCGGTCCGAACTCAACTTCAGGCGTAGCCGGTTACACCGACTCAGACTTCGTCGGCTGTGTGGACAGTCGCAAGTCAACAACCGGATATTGCTTTAAATTCGGCAATGGAGCAATCTCGTGGAAGTCGAAACTTCACGAGTGCACAGCCACCTCAACGACCGAAGCAGAATATGTAGCTGCCTCCGACGCAGCGAAAGAAGCTTTATGGCTCGATTTGCTGGTGTACACGTTTCGGCAAGTCGACTCCGACTCGGCTCCAGTTGTCTACAGCGACAGTCAGAGTGTTGTTGCTTTGTCGAAAAATCCGGTTCATCACAACGCCTCCAAGCATAGCGAAGTTCGATATCACTTCGTTCGGGATTGCGTCATTTCCAGGAAAATCGGTTTAGAGAAGATATCCACAACCGATAATGTCGCAGATGGAATGACCAAGTGTCTTTCGGCAAACCGGTTCCGGTCTCTTCGGCAACAGATGGGCGTAACAACATATCGGTCCGGTTGAAGCCGGACATAGTGCAAGATGGTTTCGGACAACAGACGTCGGTTCACTAACAATCGGCTTCAGCTTTTCCGACCCGACCAATTCGGTCTTCTGTCTACGGATCATGCCGATTCGAACAAAACCGACCTGTTCGAGAACCTATGCCTATACCTGTATTTTTTAGATAACCCATGTATACGCCCATTACGGGGGAGTGTCGAATACAAATGTATAATGGACGTATTCACACTATCCTCTTAGAGAGCCCAAGTTCGGGCTATTTCTGTAAATAACATAAAGGGCAGTTGCCCTAAGTGAGTCACTATATAAAGTGACTTTGTAACCTTTTGTAAAGGTTGGTTATTCATTGTTGTAACGGTTGCCCCTTTATGAATATAGATATATTCTTTGTGCCTCTCTCTCTCTCTCCCTGTACGTAATTTGTTCTTGCCTCTCTCATACGCAGGTATTTCTTCCTCACAAATTCATACTGTGTGATCTCTTCCGCACTGACAGCCTTGTTCATTCCCAACACCAGGAATAGCCTTACCTATTGCAAACTCAACTGTTCTTGATGCAGAGTTTGCGATGACACTGCTCTTTATATTCGCGGAGATGTTGTTAATCTTGATCGGGTACAGAATGCTTTACAGATATTTTCAGATGCTACTGGAGCCTCTCTCAATTGGAGTAAATCTGTAGGCCTTTGGGCCAATGATGAACCGCACCCACAATGGTATCCAGGCCCTGCATTCCGTTGGCTAAATCATGGGAAGCTGATTCGTTACTTAGGTTGTCTTGTTGGTATAGATTTACCATCTGGAGCGATGCTATCACCATTGCTATTATCAATTAAGTGTAAGTTGGTTTATTGGGACTCGCAGCAGTTATCCCTTGCAGGTCAGGTTGTCATTGCAAATTCGGTGTTGTTGGCTTCAATGTGGTTTATCACATCAGCTTGGTTGTTCTCTCGGTCGGCAATCACGAAAGTTCAAAGCCTCATACGTAACTTCCTTTGGGGTGGAAAAAATGGATCTTGTGCAATGGCCAAGGTGGCATGGGATGTTTTGATTGGGCCAAAAAGTCAAGGAGGGTTGGCTCTAATAGATCCCTTGATACAATCTTGAGCTCTCTTGATAAAGTTTGTAGTTAGAGGACTGTTGCCAGGGACAGAGGCATGGAAGGGTATGTTGCTTAATCAGTTGATGCAATTATATCCCAAGACGGGAGGAAACTGGTTGCCGTCTTTGAAATGGATGTTCTTGACATATATTCAAACACCGAGACGGAATCTAACATCCAATAGATTTCTACTAGGGATTGTCAGAGCATGGGATGCAATCAAGACTTTTCTATGCAAGGAGATGCCTAACACATGGGATGGTTGGATGAATCAACTGCTTTTGGCTAATTCTCTCATTCGGGATTCTATTGGAAATGTCTTGGGCCTTGGACCTCGTCTTGCATGGGGAAAACTTGATAATGGGCCAGCAGCATCAGTAGGATCTTGGATTCATTTTCAGCAGATGCCAGAAGTGGATCGCCTTAAGCAGTTACATTCGATATGTGGCACAAAGACAATGACAATGGATATTTCAGCAGCCTTCTCTCAGGCCTCATCGCGACTTCAGCCAATGCAGGAGCATATGTGGTTTGGTTGCCTAATGAATGGCATAATGCTCTTTGTTAAGGGAATTTCTACATACGGGTGTATTTTTTATTTCCATATTCAACAGGATAATAAATTGCCGCCTTATACACCCTCTGATAATTTGCTACAAAACCTACTTGCTGTTCCAATTAGGGTGATTGCCAAAACTGGTAAGAAATGGCTCCTGGATCCACAATTGTCAATAGCCCATTTGTTGGATATGCTTTGGCTATATGCATGCCAACCAATTAATAGGCTAATGTGGGACCCAAGGGGATGGTCTTGGACTAGTCCCATGATGGATCCAATGCAAAAAGTTCCGTTCTTTCAGTATATTGTGAAATTTGGTAGAACCTTACTCATGTCTAAGAATATTCCAACTCCTGCGGCTCAAAAGCACTGGAATAAGTGGGGTGTATCAAGCTGTCATTTGAAGGCTTATTGGAAATGGATTTGGTCTTTTAGGAACCAACAAAATACACTCTCTTCAGATGGCTTTTGCTACATGCAGCACTACCGATAGGTCAATCTTTGAAAGGAAATGTGGCACCCATTCTTAGACAGTGTAGTTATTGTGGTGACTTGTAGGAAACTACCAAGCATGCTCTCTGGTCCTGTTCACTAGCTCAACAAGTATGGAATAAAGTTCTTTCTTTATTCCTGACAATAAATGTAGGTTGCCTATTCTCCTGGGGATCAGCGGTATGGGGGGTTCTCCATTCTAGTCTATTATTGTACGAGGCAGATGATGCTCCAGAGGCTAAGACTGTCATCAACAGGCATCTAATATCCGTCTCGCCTTTTCAGCAGCCTCGAAAGCAAATGCGTGCAACCCAAGTATGGAAAACAATATCCATGGTTACATTATGGACCTTATGGAAGTATCGATGTAAAAGACGTTATGATTCCATAGTACCCCTTCTCTCAGATATATTGCTAGAATTATGGGACAACTTACTGGCGGTAGTGTGTGGGCAGTATGACAATATGTCGGGCCCTTCAGAGGTTGTTCTTAAGAAAAGGAAAAAATTACTGCAATTATGGAGGAAGTTGCCTCTATTCACGATCTCCTCTCAAGGACCAATTTGGAAATATCATCATCCCTAGCCCTTCGCCTGATTATCCTTTTTGTATATAATACTCTCTAAATTGTACAATTTGTAGCCTTATGGCATTTTTTCTTAATACTAATGAAGGAAATCTTTTTGGAAAAAAAAAAACGATCAAACAAAACATGAGAAAAGTTTTTGTACAAAACCCATTGTTCCGGATTTGAACCCACAACCATAAAGCTCTAAAAACACATGTCTTCTACGATTTCAAGTATCTTATAACATTGTTGCCTTCATTTGGCATGTAGTATGCCTATCTAGTGAGAGCAGTTTTGTAGGCACGATGAATGGAGAAACAAATACAATATAAAAGTGTGTGCATTGTAGTAAAGCTTGGAATGCAGCTAGATCTAAATAGGTGGGAAAGGAAAGCTAGTAATATTGTGTTGAGGCGTCGTTGATATATGTGAAATGGAACAATTCTAAGCATCTTCAGAACTTATTCTTGTCCAATAACAAAGAATGAAGGCATACATACATACATACATACATACATACATACATACATATGCAATGACATACATACATACATACATACATACATACATACATACATACATACATATGCTATGAAAAACAGTAAATAAATATATACATACACATATGCATACAGTATATGTATGTATGCTTTTTAACTCTCTATTCATGAGGTCTTAAGAGGATGGATGTGTTGTGTGTGCAATCAGAAAACAGAGCTTTTTGTGTGCAGGGTGCATGTATGTAGGGCATGATTCTCTGCATCTGCTCTCTTGCACCTCCCCTGTGATCACCCACATCACGACGAAACTCTAATTTCTGCTAGAACCCCACTACCAAATTCTCTGCAAACCCCCCCCCCCCCGCCCCTAATCCCCGTTAAAACCCAACCCACCGCAACAAACCCTGATCCTTGCCGAAACCACAACAGGAGAAGCCAGTCTCTTCTGAAACTCACTCGCATCATGAAATCTTTTTCCACGCCCAAAAACCATACCAACAAACCCTAATCTTTGCCAAAACCCACTCACAATAGCTAACCCTAATCTCTTCCTAAACCCACAATAGGAAACCCTACATTTCATCACCCATCTCTCTGTGAGAGACCCTCTACTAGAACCCTAGAATCGTCCCCTCCAAAAAGGAAACGTTGCTGGTTTATTATTGTATTGTTGCAACGATAAACCCTAAAATTCTGTCAGTGAGATGCAAACAGAGGCGGCCACCGAGGCAAGGTTGCAGACGAGAAGAGCTCTGGTATCAGGGCAGATCAATGAGGATCCCACTGGCGGAGAGTCAGGCCGCAAAGAAGGGGAAGAAGAAGAAGAAGAAGAAGAAAGTGGAGGAGGGAGAAGGGGAGGAGGAGAAAATGCAAAGGCTTTGGCTCGCCAGGCTCAGATCGGGTCGGCTTCTCAGCTCCTCGCCGGTGGCATTGCGGGTGCTTTTAGCAAGACTTGTACTGCCCCTTTAGCCCGCCTCACAATCCTCTTCCAGGTCGGTTTAATTTCTCCATATATATAAAGATGTATGTGTTTATGTATGTGTATGTGTATGTGTGCGATCCATTTGTGTATGTGTGCATGTTCATGTGTATGTCTATGTATGCGAATGTATATGTTTCCTGTTGTGGTACTGCAAAGTAAGAAAGTGTAATCTATATGTGTGGTACTTGCCTGTCCAATCAATATCTGTTATTTAGGTTTTCCATCTCACGATCCCTTTCTGTTTTGTATGTCTCTCATAAATAGTTGGGACACCTTTAGGCCCTCGTTTTTGACTGATCTGACACGGTAATATTCTTCATTGGCTTTTACCTTAATTTAAGGTTTTCCACTAGCAATATAATGTAAATTGTGTGTATATGTGTGTATGTATATGTAAATGCAAATGTATACGTATATGCATATGCATGATTGTGAATGTATACACGTGTATCTACTGGTTTCTCCCTGTGCTGGATGGAAGTTATTTTCTATTATGTAGGGTAAAGAGAGTCAGGGTGACCCAGCTATAAATATGTAGCTAACATGTGTTTGTTCTTCTCGTTATTGCTTGTGTTCTCTTTTCTTTGTTATGCGCAATTCTCCTTTTAGTTTTCTGGTAAGTTAGAGAGTTTATAGTGTAAAATACCCATTATGAACCCCTCTATGTGAATAGCTATGAAGATAGATCCGGCTTTAGGGAATTTGCCACCACCTGAAAAGGTTTGGAAATTAGAATCATGATGTAGAGTTTATGTTACCCCTAAGTAACAAACAATTTTGATTGGTGGCTGTACATAATGGAACAAATGGCAGAAAATGAAAAAATGTTGGATTTATTTTAAACCTAACATTCAGCGAAAAATGTTGTCCTTCAATTTTGGAGTTGATTGGTTCTGATTGGTGGTTTAGCAGATCAGAGAGAATCTGCATGAGTTTTGAGTTCATGTTAAAAATTTAAATGTGATGGTCAGCTGAGTCTACTTGATTCCATTGCTGGAACTGGAGTGGGAGACAATTGTTAGAAAAAAACATTAACTGCACAGGTTGGAACCCAGAAACCATGAAATATGAGAATAGCAGGTTAAATTTGTGATTTGAGATATTTATCTATGATGATGTTTTTGTTTTTGATAAGAGGGATGAAAATATAGTTTGAGACTCTATCACGCAGCTTGCAACCCCACATAACCGTTCGTTTGTTTCTTTACATGCCGTTATTTGATTCTTTTGAGAATATTATTTTACTCTTGGCTTTTATTGAGTTTGCCATTTCATCTCGAAATGTGAAAAGAATTCAGCTCATTGCATCTTGAGATGAGTTTATTCCTACTCTTAGGAACTCATGACATGAAGAAGGATGACATAGTTTTATCCAAGATATAGGTCCTGGAGTGAATGTCATTGTATTTCTTGTGCTAGGAAGATAGTACTCATGCCTCGTGCTTCTCATATATATATATGCATGTTTTCATTTTCTTGTGTCATATTATTTTCAATGTTTGCTTTATTTTTCATGTGCACTCTTGGATTTTCTTATACATGTGTTAGAAATACAGCACCCAGATGATTATAACTTTTTCCAATCAGGTCACTATGTCAGCAATCACATCAGTTTTTCTACAGGTTGTTTTTCTTGAATTCAGCTGGACATGACATTTTAGGGTTGAGCCGTATAAATCCGTATAGCCATGTTTTCTGATATAGCATTTAAGGTTTCATGTTGTATTATTCCTGGAAAACTCTCACTATCATTCCCAAGCTGTACAATGTTATCATATTGTACACAATTGTTCGTAGCTTCAACAATGATTCCCCATATCGTCTCGTCCTGTTGCTTGCAGAGAAGGGGTTGAAATTGGAGAACTTTGAACCCAGCTTCATTTGGAGGCTAGTCAGTTTTAGAAAAGCAGATCAGAAATAACATTTTTTTCATCATTACTACTCTCAAGTATACCCTAATCTTGGTTAGCCGGTTGCAACATGCATGGGATCATTGCCTTATATCTTCATTTTCGGCTCCAAGAGCTCATGGCAATAATGATATATTGAGCATCAAGTTGGGTGCATCAAGATAAGATGGTATTCTCTCCGCTGACACTGTGTGAAGAATCTGAATGTATCCTATTTCAAACCCTATTTATAGCAAGTCAAAAGTCTCTCTTGCACAGCTTATACCTCCAATTATTATTAGTTTTTGTACTTTGTTTGGGAGTCAGAGGCTTGATGTCCTGGATATTTGAATGTTCATTATGTTGCACTGTTTGGTTTACAGTGCATGTATGTGACAACTATAGTTTTAATCTATCATATTTTCTCTCTCTTTCTCTAATCTAGAGGATCCTCTGATGGTGAAGAGCTAACCACCTCGGTTTTCTGGTAGAGTTCTTTCTAGAACTATTGAAGTTTTTTGAAGAGATTCCAGAGGTGAAACTAGGTGCTGTTAGTCACATGGGCTTCCTGCTGTAAACTCAGCTAGAGGATCATTTTGGCTCTTTGTTCCTGCTATTTGAGATTCAGAAATAAAAGTATGGTCAAGCAAATGCAAAGGAGAGACAGATCGAGCACTTTCACTACATCTTCCAGATTTTAAGTTTGAGTTCAAAGAGGGAACCATTTCAATGACTTTGCGTTCTTTGTCTTAAAATTTGAGAGGGGTTTCCAGTTCAAACACTTAGTTCATATTTCTGGGGAAAGCCACTTAGTTCCAGATTCCAGAGGCAGGGGGAGGGTCCAGCCGAACATGCCTTCTTGATGCACAAGAGTCCATGATGCAGCCAAATAAGGGGGCTTCCTTATGCATTTGTTCATGAAGCTAGTTTCACATTTGTACCTATAATTAGGTGTGTGTTCGCTTTATTATATGCTTTCATTATCATCTTTTTCATTACCCTTGTAATATTCAAAGTTTTAGATCTTCAGTGTATGTACATATGTATATTAGTTGTAGTAAGTATATTTCCACTGTAGATACAACCATCGGAATTAGATCACTCGGCAATTGTGGTGATTGTTTTGTATCCTTAATGTAAAACCCTGTTTCACAAGAAACCAATAAACACATATTGATGAAACAATTGCATACTGATCATTTTGTAATTAAGGACGCACTTACACTAATTGGCCTTCATTTTCTATTCATGTTTATCAAAGTAGTTATAATTCCTATGTCGTTTTCTTTCTTACCAATGCAAATGTTTGCAGTGGAATGATATTATTATTGTTTTTCCATTAACACTTGTATTTTCTATCTTCTGTTTCAGTTTTCCTTTATATATCTGAACTGTGAAATATCTGACTTAAATTTGTTTGATATTTTCAGCTGCAAGGCATGCAGACGGAGGCAAGTGCATTGGGTCGTCCAAGCATTATCCGAGAGGCATCGAGAATAGTGTCAGAGGAAGGAGTGAGAGCATTTTGGAAGGGAAATGGTGTCACAATTGTGCACCGCCTACCATACTCTGCTATCAGCTTTTATGCCTATGAAAAGTACAAGAGGGTAACTGTTGTTTTACAACATGGATTTTAATGCAAATTTTTTCCAATTCATATTTGACAGCTGTTATATGGAGGTGAATAACACCTCTTTATGGCCAGTTTCTTTTAGGCATAGTTGGTATGGAGGGAAGACCAGAAAGCTTGAGTGTAGGAATGGGCACTAAGCTTCTTGCTGGAGGTGGAGCTGGGATAACAGCTGCATCAACAACATATCCCCTCGATCTTGTTCGCACTCGGCTGGCAGCACAGGTACAAAATTGTTAGGAGCCGATAGCTCTCTCTAGTGGTAAATTTTGTACTACAAGGGGGGATAGGTGGTATTCTGGAAATATGTAGGGGTATTTTCCTGAATACCGAACTTCCAAAGTTAGGGGTGTTTCAACTAAGTTTTCTGTTTCTCTATGAATGCACCATGAAATCTTAAAATTTTGGTGGTTTTATTGTGTTGCAGAGAAATGAGAGGTACTACAAGGGTATAGCCCATGCCCTTCAAACAATTCACCGTGATGAAGGGTTGAGAGGTCTTTATAAAGGAATGGGCACTACATTACTGGTAATAACTTGGCACAAATTGCTTAACTGGTATATAGAACACAGGATCATTATTGACATGTATATGAAATTCAGTTAACTCTCACAAACTACTTTTAACTGATTTATATAACACATGATCATTATTTACATGTATAGGAGATGATCAGGATTGACATGATCGTTGTTGACATGTATATGACATGATAGTCATTGACACACACACACACATATATATATATATATTGAAGTCCAACATTATTTGTGCTTTACACAATCTTACAATGGCTGAAATGCTGATATTATTTCACCTTATTTGCTTCTAGGGTGTGGGGCCAAACATAGCAATTAACTTCTGTGTATATGATACACTTAAGTCATTCTGGACTGTGGGAAGGTATTGGCTGGAGTAATTTTGGTCAATTCTTTTCCGTTTCACTTAATTGCAACCATTTGTTTTAGCTACCAGAATATGAGAATACCATATGTAACTACATAGGGGTATTCTCTGAAATTTCTGAGAACATGGTGGTATTCTGGTGAAAATACCCAATATGTTGATGCTAATGTTTTTTAGTATTTTTCTTGCTTTACACCTTGAATGTGGTTTATCTAATTACAGGTCGGATTATTCGGGTCCTTCAACAAGTTTGGTTTGTGGTAGTGTGGCTGGGATTGCATCATCAACTGGTAAGTTCGTAAAATTTTATTTTATGACCCTAACTGGTTGGGTGTTTACCATATCTACTGTATATGGTACAAATAATACCCTTATTGCAAATGGGCAAAGTTGCAATTTTTTGAAATTTCAGGTTATTGTTGTAAATATCTAAAATGTTAGGCTATTTTTGTATTTGTTTAATCTCATTCCTAGTATATGTATTTTCCAGTAAGCTTTCCACTTGATTTGATAAGGCGAAGAATGCAGTTAGAGGGTGCAGGAGGCCGAGCACTAATTTACCGATCAGGCATTTTGGGCACATTTATGCATATTGTGAAAACTGAAGGGTGGACGGGACTATATAGAGGCATACTACCTGAATATTTGAAGGTGGTTCCGAGTGTCGGTATCGTGTTCATGACTTATGAAAGCATAAAACGATTCTTATCGGGTGCATAAGAACTCGGTGGTCAGTAACGAGAAAAGTTTTGGCCGATGAAAACAAGACTTTTTTCTCGGATTGGTATAGCAAATTTGTATTTAATTGGTTGGTGGGTACCGAATGATTTAGAATAGATACAGTACACTTTTGCATCTTTGAGGAAGTTTGATATATCAAAATGTCAAGAGATGGAGAGGCATATAGAAGAAACACATTTTTTGCTTCATTTAGTTGCCCTTCGAGAAAGAAAGGAGAGGTCTCCAGGGAGAGATGAAGTGGTTTCTCGAGGCACATTCCACATATATACATAATATATGGTGATCAATCAATGCCATATGATGCTCTGATAATTAACATTTATGAGGAAGCAGAGAGAAAGGACTTTAAAGTGTATTTCTATTTTCCCTTGTGCAATACTTAGTTTTCCAAGATGGAATTGTAGAAGGATCCATCCCATTGGGTTACCACAAGAGCAATGTACTTTTGCATGAATTTCAATTTTGATAAAAAAAAATCCCTTTAAAATCCTCTATTTTCATGTATACACATTTTGACTCTTTTAGCTATTGCTTGCCTTCTCATACAGATCATATGCTGTCTGTTTGTCAAATTTGATGGGAAATTGGTTTGTAATCACAGTCTAGAAGAAAATGACCATCTAGATGTATTTGACTGCTAATATTCAACGGAAGATTTTGACAGGTGTATCTAATTTTTAACACTCTGAGGGGAAACTTAAGTGTATGCATGAATACAATTTATATTAGCCAGGTAATAGTTATTCTCTAGGTTGTTGCACCACATGATGTAAATTCATCTATTGCTCCCACTTTGTAACATTTTGTGAAAGGTAGATTAGTATATGGATAAACAATTTTTATCGTAGTTTTGCCCTAGTTATTCTTATGGAGGCAATATGCAATTCTCTCCAGACAATGTTATATTTGATGAATGTTCACTCTTGATTAGGGGTGAAATACTATGTGCAAAAGTAAAAATTGCAATAGACATGCCATAGTTACTCTTAGGATAGAGGTTGTATATCTTGTGTCTAGTCAAAAGGCAACAATAAGCGGTGATGTCCCACATGATGTCAAATTCATGTTGAATTTATGTGCTTTCAAAAAGGCAAAGTAATGTACGAATAAATAAAATTTACAATAAGCTTGTCATAGTTACTCTAATGATGGAGGATGTATTTCTAGTCTACTGGTTCTAAGTTGTGTTTTCATGGAGTAGTGTGCACTACTCCCCCACATCATGTAAGATTCGTTCAATGTTTGCAATCTAAATGTAACACTTTGTGAAGTGCAAAGTAATATACAAATAAATAATTATTCTTATGATGTAGGATATGTATCTAACACTTTATGATAGTCTTACCATAATTATTCTTATGATGTAGGTTCTGTATCTAACTTAATGGTTATAAGGGGCATCTTGAGGTGAGGAATATACAATACTCTCTTAATTATATCAAATTCCTTGAATGTTCACTCTTTGGAGGCTAAGTAGTATTAATAAATACAATCTGCAATAGACTTACCATAACTATTCTCATTATGGATGTTGCATATGTCACTTAGGGGTTGCTAAGGTTTATGTTATTAGATTCATGGAATGTTTACTTTGTAGATGTAACACTATGAAGGGAGTTATTCTTACAATTGCGATTTTGTCTACCTTATTAGTTTATTGCTAATGGTAAAACACAAATCTCTAAATTGGTGTAAGCCCTTGTTATGTATGTGTGTCCCTCCCAATGGGGGACGACAGTGTCGTGAAGAATTCCGGCTACGGTGAGAAAACCGGGAGGGACAAATAAAATGGGGATGTGCAACATTGCACATGCACTTGTAAATTTGTGTAATAAGAATAAGTAAACAAATGTAATGGGAAGGGTAATAATCTAAGGTGCTAAAGGTGCACCACGAAATTCGTAGGAAGCTGAATGAAGGGCTGGATGGCCGTAATCGGCCAGAAGGCTGAAAATAGGCATATAAAAGGAAAATGACATGTGGTATAAGCTGTCTAGCATGTATGAAAGGAAAAATGCTCTCAACAAAGCTTCCCTTATGAGAAAGTTGGTGAGTCTAAAGTACATAGATAGTGATAACATTGTGGTGCACATCAGTACTTTCATGAGGATAGTAAACCAACTAGCATAAGCTAAGTTCCCATTAGATGATGTGGTACAAGCCTTGTTACTACTTTCTTCCCTACCGAATAGTTGGGAAACCTTAGTAGTGTCACTGAGTGCCTCTTCTCAAGAAGAGAATCTATCTTTAAAAGTAGTAAAGACAAGCCTTCTAAACGAAGAGACAAGAAGAAAAGAAAATGGTGCTTTGTCTCGATCAGTAGTGACTGTGGCATAGAACATTGGCAAAGGAAGAAGTAAAACTAGGAGTCCTCAGAATAGAGACAAGTCCCAAGCTAGATCAAAGTCTCGAAGACTCACATGTTTCTATTGTGGGAAACCGGGTCACTTCCAAAAGAACTATAGACACCATAATGCTGAGCCTAAGAAATATTTTGATGAGAAAAACACCTCAACTATTGCAGCTAGTGAGGATGAATTGCTTTTCATTTGCGAACAAGCTAGTGTGAACCTTGCAAATGTTTTGTGCTCTTGGGTAGTTGATTCCGGTGCTTCATTTCACCTAACTCCCAAAAGAGAATGCTTCTCATCTTACGCAATTGAAGACAATGGCTATGTAAAGATGGGAAACGATGGTGCATGCAAGATTGTTGGTGTAGGAAACATATGTTTGATAACATCTACTGGATGCAGGTTAATGTTGAAGGATGTGTGCCATGTTTCGGATGTCAGATTGAATTTGATATCAGCCGAAAGGCTTGATGATGAAGACTACAATGGTGGTTTTTAGAACGGTACTTTGAAATTTTGCAAAGGAAATTTGATAGTGGCTCGATCACAAAAGTAGGGCACATTATATGTAATGCATGCAAGGCCATGTCGAGATGAGGCCACTGTGATAGTTATGTCATAAAAGGCTTGGCCACATGAGCGAGAGGGGAATGCATATCCTTGTTGAAAATGATCTCCTCCTAGAAGTGAAAGGAACACATCTGGAAAAATGTGTGGATTGCTTAGTTGGAAAGCAAAACAAGGTTGCCTTTCACTCTAGCCTCTGATGAGAAGAAAGAATGCTTTAGAATTGGTTCACATAGATGTATGCTATGTGGATGCTCAATCACATCGTGGTGGACAATACTTTGTGACATTCATTGATGACTTTTGTAGAAAGTTGTGGGCTTTCATGTTGATGAATAAATACCAGGTGTTGTCGGTCTTTAAAGAGTTCCCTACCAAGGTAGAAAGAGAACCCGAATAGATGTTGAAGGCTGTCTAGACAGACAATGGTGGAGATTACAAAGGACAATTTGAGTTGTATTGTAAGACTCAAGGTATAAAACTTGAGTATACAGTGCCAAAGACACATGAGCTGAATGGTCTGGCAAAGAGGATGAATTGGACCATAATGGAAAGGGTAAGAAGCATGCTACCACATGCAAAATTGCCGAAATCATATTAGGTTGACGCAATATTGACGGTTGTTTATCTTATAAAAAAGTCTCCCTTAGTGCCTCTAAATGGTGATGTCCCACAGAGGGTGTGGACAAGAAGAAATGTCTCTTACCAACACTTTAAGGGTGTTTGGATGCCTACCATATATGCATGTTGCAAAAGATCAGAGGTCAAAGCTGGACATCAAGTCCAAGCCATGCATATTCTTGGTGTACTTAAAAGATGAGTTTGGCTGATGGCTGTGGGATCTCCTTGACAAGAAAGTGATGAGGAGCCATGATATTGTACTATTGGAAGACTGGAGACAACATAAACCAATGGCGTCTTCCTCGCCAACTACTGCTATGGAGTTGGTACTAGACAATCCCACTCCCACATAGCCAGCCGATGCAACCAAATCTGAGCCAACCGACACACAATACTAGGGTGATGCACATGAATTTGAGCTAGATGATGAGCCGACAGAAGTAACCGAATCTGAGCTACCCGCTAAAGGAAGAAGATATCCACTCAAGCAAAGGAAGGCCTCTTCTTGGTATCCAACCAATCAATATGTCCTACTGATTGATGAAGGTGAGCTAGAAAGCTAGTATGAAGAAGCCATCACAAATGTGCACAAGGAGAAGTGGTACATTGTCATGCAAGATGAGATGGTTTCCTTGCATGAGAACCAAACATATGAGATGATGGTGCTGCCTGAGGGAAAGAAGGCACTCAGAAACAAATGGGTTTACAGGTTAAAAACCGGAGAAGACGACAGTACACCTATATATAAGGACCGCATTGTGGTGAAGGGGTTTCAATAGAAGAAGGATGTTGACTTTGATGAAGCTTTTGTTCTAGTTGTGAAGATGACATCCATTCGCATTGTTTTGAGTATAGTTGCCAATATGAATCTAGAGATTGAACAGTTGAATGTAAAAACAACAGTTTTGCATGGTGAGTTAGAAGAGGAAATCTATATGTAGTAGCCGGAGGGCTATGAGGTGAAAGGAAAAGAGAATCTGGTATACAGATTGAGGAAGAGCTTGCATATAGATTGAGAAAGGAGCATTGGGCGACCGTTATCGTGAAGGATTTGCTTCACAATATAAAAATAAATTTACATATTGTATTCAGTAACATTTGAAAGACTTGAACCCATAACCTCACACACCAAGTAGGAAGTACATTCCACTAGGTTAGGTTATTTGTTTTAAGGTATCAAAAGAATATAAAGATAAACGAAAATATTGAATTGAATAACATTTGAGAGACTTGAACGCACGACCTCACATAGGTCTCTCTCTCTCTCTCTCTCTGCATGTCTTACGTGCACACACACACACACACACACACACACACACACACACACACACACACACACACACACACACACACATAGTCATCTTCCGCTGCACTAAATCTCTCTCGTTTCTTTACACTATGGCATAAGTGAATTGGCCACATCAATCTCCAAAAGCTTAAAGGAATGTAGTAAAAAGGAATCGTAATCGGACTCTCAATATTTACCGAAAAGGAGATAGTTGGCGTATGTGAAGCCTGTCAATTCGGCAAACAACATTGCCAACCATTCCCAAAAGAGAGGAATGTGAGCAAAGGGATCTTGGATGTAGTACATTAAGATGTGTGGGGACCGGCCCAGACAGAAACTTTCGGTGGTTGTCGATATTATGTCACGTTCATCGACAACTTGTCGAGACATACCTAGATCTATCCTATGCGACAAAAGAGTGAAGTGTTCAGACACTTCCAAAGGTTTAAAAAAGAAGTCGAAAAAACCACAAGTCGGCATGCCCGATGCCTTCGATTGGATGGAGGCAAGGAGTATTTCTTGGACGATTTTACAACATATCTCCGAAAGAAAGGAATTTGACAAGAATTCTCATGCCGACATACACCTCAGCAAAATGGAGTAGCCAAACAGAAGAATCGACATATAATAGAGGTGGCAAGGGCCATGATGAACGAGAAGATCCTGCCAAAATCCTATTGGGCAGAAGCGGCTAACAAAGCTGTCTATCTCATGAAGAGATGAACAACCTCTGGAGTACACGACATAACCCCTCATGAGACATTTTTCGGAAAGAAGCCGGATCTATCCCATATTAGAATATTTGGCTCAATCGCCTACGTGCATATTCCCGATGAGAAGCGACAAAAGCTCGACCCAAAGTCAGAGAAATGTATCCTCGTAGGGTACTCACTTGAGCAAAAGGGATACAAATGTTATAATCCATCCACCCGAAAAGCTCGAGTAAGTTGAGACATCGTTTTTGATGAGTCGACATCCTGGTACGAACCAGAGACGACTCCGATTCTAACCACAATCGACCCGGATTCGGTCAACCAAGAGATAGAAGACGAAGATTGAATCAGGTAGATTCTTGATGAAAGTCCGATTATGACAAGGCTGAGTGGACCACAAGATCCCCCGAATGACCAAAGCACATCTCGGTCGACCCGAAACTCTCATGATATGGCAAGACTCGAACCCATGAGGGACCTTATGTTATATGGGTCGAGCTCGTGACCATTATACCATCTATTGTAATACGTAAGACATTATTTTCATTTAAGTTTTATTATAGGAAATTAATGTATATTCTAGATTTCTTTGGAACATTTTAGAAGCTTCAAGACTCCTCTTGAGAACACTATAAAAGGAGGCACAAGGCATTATGTTGAACCAAATTGGTTCAACGCCAATCTTAAGCCTCATAGCCATTTTGTACTTACTCTTCATATAATATATCATCTGCTATCAATGATCATCATCTCTCTCTCTCTCGTCCTCGCTATCTCTCTCTCTCTCTCCCTCTCTCGGGAGTCTAACACAGTTCCATCCTCTTAGTACTAATAGTACTTCCCTTCTCCAGTACTAATTCTCTCTCTTTTTTAGTACTATTCCTGACAGTTAATAATATCTTACGTATTACAATAGATGGTATAATGGCCAAGAGCTTGACCCATATAACATAAGGTCATGGGTTTGAGTTTTGCCATATCATGACAGAAACTAGACAAAGGGAAGACCAAAATGCCCGAATACGAAGATCCGATCAACAATGAGTCAACTCACTCCCTTGATAGTGAGTTCGAAGACCCTGATATTCCAATCATATGGACAAATGGAGCTAAGAAGGCCATAGCCTTTGCAAACGAGAAGCTCGCTCCACCCGAGAGAAGAACCCAGTTAGCTGATTCGGCTACAATGAGTATATGGCATATCACTATGCCTTTATAATGAAGGTGGCGACTGTTCGAGAACCGGAAACCTTTTTCGAGGCAGCCAAGGATCCACGATGGATCTAAGCCATGAACGAAGAAATGCAGGCTCTATTAAAAAACGAGACATGGGATCTCATCCCCCATTCACCACACAAGAAAGCGATTGGTTGCAAGTGGATACATAAGGTAAAATACAATGTCGGCGGTTCGATAAATCACTACAAAGCACGACTCGTAGCCAAGGTATATGCTCAAACACATGGCGTCGATTATGAGGAGACCTTTGACCCAATGGCAAAGATGACAATTGTTCAGACAATCATTGCACTCACAGCTACAGAAGGGTGGCACCTCCACCAAATGGATGTAAAGAACGCCTTCCTACAAGGTAAATTAGAAGAGGAGGTCCTCATGATTCAACCACCCAGTTTCGAATTGAGCAAACACCTAACAACAATTTTTCGCCTCAAGAAGCCGTTATACAGACTCAAGCAAGCACTGTGTGCTTGGGATTCGAAGATCACCTAGTATCTTCACCAAATTGGTTTCTGAATGTCACAATCAAACAACTCCCTATACATCGGAAATGAGTTGAACAACCCGATTGTCATCATCTTGTACGTGGATGATCTGGTCATTGAAGGAAAGAATCTAGTTGATATTAATAAGGTCAAATCGCTCCTATCTAGCAGATTCGAAATGAAGGATATGCAAGAGCTCCATTACTTCCTCGATATCAAAGTAATTCAGGCACTGGTCAGGATATTGATCTCTCAACAATACTATATTCTCAACCAAGGATTCTTCAAGTGATTAAAAACTTTATTGATGCCTACCTCGACATCTTAGACCCTGACAAGCTCTCGAGATTGATCGGTAGTGAGACAAGAAAGATAGGCTAAAATATTCAAGCAAGGAACAGAAAATAGCAAAGAAAACACAATACACAGTATTAACGTGGAAACCCTAAAACTAAAGAAAAAACCATGAGCAACAAACTTTTTCATTGTATAGAAAAGAGATACAAGAAAGTTTTGCAAGTCTCTGAGAATCAGAGAATCACCACTTAGGGTTCGCAGAAAAGTATATCTCACACTCTCTCCCCGTCTCTTCCTTTTCACAGTTACTCTACAATTCTACAACATAATGATTTTCCCTAGATGTATTTATACTAATACATACTATGGGCCATTTACAAATCTGGCTTATCTTAGGCACACCAAAACATATTTACAAATATGTCCAACTTTCGGATACCTCTCCAGATCCAACCGGATGGCTTCTTCAAATCCAACTCTTGATCTGATCTCTCTTCTTCTTCGGATCCATCCGATCCGGCTCATGCTCTAGCTGCTTGGACTCCAATCCGAATTGTGCTCTTTCCATCCGGTGGGACCTGTTTCCTAACTTGTTAGCCTTGTCTTCGACTTGGAGCATACATCCAAGATAGTCAACTATCATAGTCGACCCTCCTTCAAACTAGTAGACCAGCCTGTCGACTCGCTAGTCGATCCGATCGACCATCTTGTATTCGGCTTGTCGATTTGACTGTTGACTTCTTCCTTGGCTTCGACTGTCGACTTCTCCCATAGGAGGGACAAATTCCTAACACAAGCAACATCAACATTTTGTAGCTTCTAAGGATTCAACTAGAAACATCCCCATTTAACGCACATCAATTCTGCCAATTTAATCAATGTTGTTCAGTCGACAATTACTACTTTGCCGACATAGTATAAGATGAACGTTCGTACCGAACATTCTATCAAGAAGTTGTGGTTAGACGAATAGATAATAATTATCTGTAAACTTATCGGTGATAACAAACACCGAGATCGTGACTTATGTAATATAGTTTAGACAGAAAGAAATAGATGGCAAAACGTAATCCGTACACAGAGATTTCCTAACCAAACTTTATATTACTAATGACAACGATAGATCTTTACAATGCCTTTGGTTTCCTTTTATAGGTAACCCGAAGGTCTTTTCTCATCAAGAAATCCTATTGCCTATAATTATCAAGAATTACAAAACTTCGTAACTAACTATGTCCTATTCGGCTATTTGCTAAGTCATCGATCCGAACTGTCGATCCGACTCCGAACATCCTTCCAAATCCGACATATCTATACTTGTCCGGGTAACAATCAACCAACATGAGGAATAGTGTTCCATCTCAATAAAGGACCAACCGGACATCAACTCATTGATTTGTAGACCTGTGTGAATATTCCGTCCACCAACTACAAATGGGATTTTGAAATAATGATCAACACAAAGATCACTCCCCCCTTATATTAGCTTTAGTAGAACACCCCCTTCACTCTTTGCTAACTACATCACTTCCACATGGCTAGCATGCAACTTCAAAAAGTTCTTCGTAACCACCGATCAAATGCCAGATATTCGACTTCCCCACCTCAACATCCAACACGTCCATCTCGATTGTCGCGCTCCCGATCATCCACCCGATCCACCATACTCAGTGATCCTCAACCAAAACCCCCCTCCATCACAACAACCACTTCAACCTACAACACACCCCTATTGTTGTGTACCCAAGTGTGTACACTCATTAGGTTGGGGTGTCTACTTACTTCTATAGAAAGAGATGGGGGGGGAGAGAGAGTGAGTGTCAGCGCTAATCACTAGGGTTAGTTAAATTAGTAGCTCGAGAGTGATCAATAACCATTCTTGCTCGGTTTGCTACTAATAGGCTATATGCCGATTTGAATCATTGGCCGAACGATACAAGAGGAGACACTGAGAGAACTCCATCGATCAATAGACATATTCTTGTGTTAAGCACTTGGAAACCTCAGAGACGCTCGAGTGTTCAACATACAACTCAAGTACTTTGCCCTCTTGTGCCTGACTTCAATGCTTTGACACAATTCACATGTTTAACACTCCTCTTTGTCCTCTAAATTAGGAACAAATGGTTGGAAACTTGGTTCTTCGGCACTCGGTTTCACGGGTTCGATTCACATCGTTTGCAAAATTCCTTTCCTTTGAACATCCTGCTAGAAATTGATGAATGGAGCTCTATTAACGAAGAGATCCTGCCAACTAAGGGATCCTCGGAATTGAGGGATCTCATTACTTATTAGAGAACATTCATGATGGATTCTCAAATCCAAAGAGTTCTCCTACAAGTCTTATATACTTAGTCTTAAACAATGTTGGGCAAAGTCTCTAGCCCATACCGGAAATTTTCGTGCTTCTCATGAACCTAACCGGAATTTTAAAATTTCACCTAGCCACGTTCCTACCAACGACAATGTCAACTGGAACATGTTGAAAAAAAAATGGCCGCATACCAAATAAATAAATAAAATCTAGCGCAATACCAAATCAAAGCAATCATAAACTTTTGGATCCCAAAAACTAAAGATATATATTTACAAAAACAAAACACTTTTCAAAACTTTGTAAACTAACATTAACAACATATTAGATCAAATTAGATCTAATATATAGAAAGTTCTAAAGCAAAATCAATCAAATTTACAAAGTTTCAATCTATATCTTCTATGAAGTCCTTGATATCATCATCATGCTCATGAGAAGTTCCTGGAAAAATATGACACCTTGTGTGAATGTTAACGTGTGGAGGCGATAGACAGAACCAGCTCAGCCAAATAGCAACAGAGAATAAGATGAAGGTTTAATGGAGAAGCTTAATACACAGAGAGTATACGCGGGAGAGAGATAGAGAGAGCAAAACGTAGATTCAAAATAATAAAAACACTCTGTAAACTCTGTACATACAATGTGTTTACACAACACTATTTATACAAGTCCTCAGAAGGATTGACAGAAGTACAATGTACTTCACTGTTCCTACGTGCGATTGACACTAACTAGAAGAAAATGATTACCTAGTAGTCTAGGCTACTACTAGGCTTCCGGTTTGTGCTTGAATCCGGCTCTCTGATCTGTCTCCCTGATCCGGCCGGTTGTTTCTGGATACCGATCCGGCTCTTGGTTTCGAATGCCGATCCAGCTCAAGCTTATCCAACCGATCCGGATTTGGTTGAGCTTGCCGCTCAACACTCCCCCTCAAGCTCAACTTGAGGTCGGATCGTGGTGTTAATGTCTGTGGCAATCGGTCCTTCCACCCAGCTCCTTCTGGCATTGTTTCGCCTTGCTCGCGCTCCTCTTCCAGTCTGGTTCAGCTTCCCGCGACCCTTCTGGTTCTGCACACCTCGACCTCCTCGGTCAGCTTGTCTGCTCAACAAGCCCATTTCAGCTCCCTCGTTGCTGCAACTTCGGCGCTTGTCAACCCGTCGGTTCTTTCGTGTTGGCATCGACTTCCGCTACATCCGTGTCCGCTTGGTCTTTAGTTAATCTGTGTCAGGAATAGTACTAAAACAGAGATGGAATTAGTACTAAGAAGAGTAGTACTATTAGTACTAAGAGGACGGGACTGCGTAAGATTCCCGAGAGAGAGGAAGTGAGAAGAGGAGAGAGAGAGAGGGAAATAGGATGATGACAGCAGCTCTTATATTATATGAAAGATAAGTACAAATCGACTAAGAGGCTTAAGACTGGTGTTGAACCAATTTGGTTCAACATAATGCTTAGTGCCTTCTTTTATAGTGTTCTCAGGAATAATCCTGAAGCTTCTACAATGTTCCAGAGAAATCTGGAATATACATTATTTTCTTATAATAAAACATAAATGAAAATAATATTCTATGAATTACAATAGATGGTGAGATGGTTAAGAGCTCGACCCATATACCATAAGGTCATGGGTTCGAGTCTTGGCATCTCATGACACTATCTCCCCCTTAAAGACGACGAGTGGAACGAGTCAGCGCTACTTGCGGACTGGGTTTGTCCGGATACTTTCGGTGGAAATCAGCAAGAAGATCTTGTGCATTGGCAACATTCTCGACGGGTTCCCAAGTACGTTCGCTCGGACTATAACCGAGCCAATCGACCAAGTAATAGAGTTTGTTGCGAACAAGTTTGGAATCGAGGATGGCAGCAACTTCATACTCCGGGCCGGCGTCCAACTCCAGTGGGGCCGGCGGTGGTGTCACACGATCGGGAATGGTGTTTGCTTTATAAGGTTCAAGAAGAGAACAATGGAAAACCGGATGTATCTGAAGCTGCGGAGGGAGATCAAGGCGGAAGGTGACATCATTAATCTTCCCCGTAATACGGAAAGGACCGAGTCGTCGATAATCCAACTTGTCGCACGGTCGAGTAGTCTTGATGTGACGACGTAAGAGCCATACTCGATCTCCGATGGCAAAAGAGGAGGGAATCCGATGACGATCCGCATAAGTCTTCTGTGTGTGTTGAGCATGACGAAGGTGAGTAGAGAGATCCATCTGGATCTTGCGTAGCCTCTCCAAATGATCCTCGGCACGAGGGTTGGTAGGTAGCTCCGGAGTGTCGATCACCGACCAGCGAGGATGGAAACCGGTATAAGCGAAAAATGGGGAGACCCGAGTCGAGGAGTGAATAGCATTATTATACGCAAACTCCGCAAAGTGGAGAATCTCGGCCCAATCGTCCTGTTGATAACTCAGGAAACACCGGAGATATTGCTCCAGCGTTTGGTTTGTTCGTTCCGCCTGTCCGTCGGTCTGAGGATGGTAGCCGGAGGAGAGGTTGCAGGAGACCTTGAGCATCTTGAAGAGATGCTGCCAAAATTTGGAGACAAATTGCGGGCCTCGGTCACTGATAATACTGTCTGGGAGGCCATGATGCCGAAAAACCTCACGCATAACAAGAGCGGCGGTTTCCTCGCTAGTGATGGCTTTAGTACATGGCACAAAATGTGCCATCTTCGTATATCGATCGACGACGGTTAGGATAGCATCGAACCCTTTCGAGACCGGCAGATCTGTGATAAAATCAAGACAAATAGACTGCCATGGCTTACTTGGAATTGGTAAAGGTTCCAACAAGCCATATGGATGGTGTCGTGGCATCTTTGCTCGGCAGCAAGCATCACAGGTCCGAACGTAGTCGTCGACAAAACGGCGCATGTGGGGCCACCAAAAAGATCGCTGCACTAGCTCCAACGTCTTAGTACTACCGAAATGTCCCGCCGTATGGGTGTCGTGACAATGTTGGACAATTTGAAGGCGACAGGAGCAATCGGGGACATATACGCGCTTTTTAAAGAATAACAAACCATCATGATATTCGAATTGTCGGTAGTCAATACCTGGTTGTTGAGACTGAGAACAGGATGCCCGAGAAGTATCAATGTGCGCCAGGATGTCTTGAGCAAAACTATCCGTCTTCAAGGTTGCACGTATGTCATCGGTAATCCGTGAATCCATCGGGGTGTGAAAAATCCGCGTCGTGTGCAATCGTGTTGGTCCCAAGATTACTTGCTTTTGATTATCAAATGTTGCTTCACCAGGATGAGGTGCAAGATATGAACGTCGTGATAGTGCATCTGCTTTTCCTTGCTGCTTCCCCAGTCGATATGTGATTTTGAAGTCGAAACGCGTGAGGAATTGCGCCCACCGAGCTTGCCGTCGATTTAGTACGCGAGCGTTCTGAAAATAAGCAAGATTTTTATGATCGCTGAAGACAATGACCTGATGTGGAGAGCCCTCTAAGAAATGCCGCCATTGTACAAATGAATCCACGATGGCTAATAACTCCTTGTCATGTATTTCGTAGTTGATTTCTGCGACATCGAATTTGCGCGAATGGAAAGCCACCGGATGCAACTCTTCTTTATCACCTTGTTGAGAAAGGATGCTACCGAGGGCGAAATCTGATGCGTCGGCCTCCATGATGAACGGTTTGCTTGTATCCACATGAGCTAGAATCGGTGCTGATGTAAAGGCTTTCTTAAGATGCCGAAAAGCCATATCTGCTTCAATGGACCAAAGAAATGCTTGGCCCTTCTTCGTAAGTTGTGTGAGAGGTAAAATAATCTTCGAGTAATCCTGTATAAACTTACGGTAGAAGTTAGCAAAACCTAGAAAACATTGTACATCTCGTACCGACCGTGGAATTTGCCACTCTAGTACAGTTTGGATCTTAGCTGGATCCATGGCGATGCCCTTTGAGGAGATGACGTAGCCTAGAAATTCCACTTGCTTGCAGTCAAAGCTACATTTTTCTAGCTTGGCATAAAGACCATTCTCGCGGAGTCGCTTTAGTACTAATAGTACATGAGAGTCGTGCTCTTCCTGGGTCTTCGAATAAATCAACAGATCATCCAGATAAATGATCAAACAGATATCCAAGAGGTCTCTGAATATATCATTTGCCATGTGTTGGAAGACTGCGGGTGCATTGGTTAGGCCAAACGGCATAACAGTATACTCAAAATGCCCATACCGCGTGCGAAAAGCGGTCTTCCACTCATCTCCCGGTCGGATCCGCACGAGATTATACGCTCCGCGTAGGTCGATTTTAGTAAAAAACTTGGCACCATTAACTCGCTCTAAAAGACTTGATATAAGAGGAAGTGCATACCTATTCCGGATGGTGACTTTATTTAATCCGCGGTAATCAACGACAAGACGAAGTGAGCCATCTTTCTTCTTGACAAAGAAGATGGGTGCACCGGCCGGAGATTTCGAATGACGGATGAACCCGCTTGCCAAGTTCTCCTCTATGTAGGCTCGAAGGACTTCTAACTCGGTGGGTGACAGGTTGTAAATTGGTCCCCATGGTGGCTCGGTTCCTGGTTGTAAATCGATGGGACAGTCATAGGGACGGTGATGAGGAAGGGTACCGGCTTTTACCTTGTCAAATACATCGGCATAAGGATGATATTTTGCCGGAAGTTGTACTGAGGAGTCCTTCTTAATAGTGCTGGAAGGATGTACTGATATGGAAAATAGGAACATTGCCTCCTTGGGTCCTTCTTCGCGTAGTTGATGGAGTGAAATGGTCGAAACTCGGCGAGTTGATTCTTGGGGTGGTCGATATCGGACTTCTCTTGTTCTCCAATCTATGGCTGGATTATGTAACTCAAGCCAAGGTAATCCTAGGACAATGGGATGCTCTGGACTACTAATTATATTAAATGATATTATACACACAAAACTACCTAGGACAACTTGAATGGGTTCTGATTCTTCTACAATATTCCCGGAAGCAATGGGACGACCATCAATGACCACTACAGATGCGGGACAAGGAAGTTTTCTTAAGGATATCTGAGAAGCTTGGGCAAAATTTCGATCCATGAAACAGGAATTAGCTCCGGAATCTAAAAGTGCTAGGACGGGTACTGGGGGAGTACTTTTAGTACTAACAATGACTTGGGCTAGGAACACATTGCTAACTTGCTTGGAAGGAATGGAACCACTAATGGGCTGTACAGATCTAGGGCTGCTGTCCAACCAAATGGCTCCTATTTTGGCTGGACTCAATCGTTTAACTCTTCATCTAATTGACTAAGGATTTCAAATTTATTTGAGATACTTGGGCTATTAGTACTATGAATACTATCTGACACTCTATTAGTACTATTACTACTATCAGACACTCCGAAGGGAAGAATTGACTCAGGTTTAGTACAGGCGACAATTTGATTTACCTGTCTTCTTGGCCTATGGGGACAATTGATGGCGATATGTCCTGGTCCACCGCAATAAAGGCATAATCGATTGGCACGTCGTCGTTGCTTTTCTTCTTCCGATAACGGGCCGCGTCGACGCATGGTATCGATCTCCATCGGTGTCGAAGTATTTGCTTGAGGTATGTCTCGTGCAAACGGTTTAGCCGCGACTGCGGCGTAAGTGGGCTCTGGCCTAGAGCGTGGTATCTGTAATTGACGTTCTGAACGCCGTTCAAAAAGGCGGTTATCACATCGAACTGCTCGACTGATTGCCTCCGTAAGAGACTTTGGTTCTTCGGGGAAAGTTAGAAGTAGATCTTTGACATCGTTTCGCAAGCCATAGCGAAACTGCTCCATTAGTGCTTGATCATCCCAGGGTATATCTGAAGCAAGTAGGCGGAAATCCGCCGCGTAGGCAGAGGCTGGACGATCGCCTTGACGCAATCGCCGGATCTTGTTGATCGCCGTCCTGATGCTGTCGGTGTCTCCAAAGCAGGCTTTAAACTCACCAATAAAATCTTCAAAGTTATTAAGCAAGGGCGATTGTTTTTCTAGAAGCGGAGCGAACCATGCCAAGGCTGAGCCGCTAAGTAGTGTGCCTATTAGGCCGACTCGAGATGCATCAGTGGGATATCGGGAAGGATGCATCTGGATGACTAAGCGTACCTGATTAAGGAATCCCCGAAATTGCGAACGCGTTCCATCAAATTTCACAGGAAGTCCAATCTTGGGCTCTTTATGAAATCCTTGGGGACTGGATCCTTGTTGTTGCAACGCTGCTTCGAGTTGTTGTACCCGTAACGCTAACTCCCCATGTTGTTGTTGCGTTTGTTGTTTTTCTAGAGCGATTTGTTGCAGATCCCCTATCAGCCATTGGTTTTCTTGTTCCAAGGCAACAAACTTTTCTTTTAGGCACTGTAGCTCGGAGAAAACGGATTGGTATTCTTGGGCGCTAACAGTAGCCATAGTATAGGGGAAAGGGTAGGAGGATGAGGGAGAGTGACAAGTAGGCTAGAGGAAAAAATTGGTTCAAACTGTCAGGAATAGTACTAAAACAGAGATGGAATTAGTACTAAGAAGAGTAGTACTATTAGTACTAAGAGGACGGGACTGCGTAAGATTCCCGAGAGAGAGGAAGTGAGAAGAGGAGAGAGAGAGAGGGAAATAGGATGATGACAGCAGCTCTTATATTATATGAAAGATAAGTACAAATCGACTAAGAGGCTTAAGACTGGTGTTGAACCAATTTGGTTCAACATAATGCTTAGTGCCTTCTTTTATAGTGTTCTCAGGAATAATCCTGAAGCTTCTAGAATGTTCCAGAGAAATCTGGAATATACATTATTTTCTTATAATAAAACATAAATGAAAATAATATTCTATGAATTACAATAGATGGTGAGATGGTTAAGAGCTCGACCCATATACCATAAGGTCATGGGTTCGAGTCTTGCCATCTCATGACAATCTGGCTTCTTCGAAGTGAATCGGTTGTCTTCGATTCGTTCCCGCTCTTGTCCGAGTTGGTCTTCTCCAACTCGTCTTTCGGTTTTAGGCCCTTCACCACATCAAACCATGTCCGGGCTTGGCCTTCTCCCTTTGGTTGGCTCTGTCCTTCTTAACTTTGCCGCTGCTGCTGCTCGTTCTGACTTGTCTGGATGTGCCGACTTTCTTCGTCGACTCAACTTCCTTTTTCCTCTTGTCTCCCCCTTTGTTGGTTCTTCCCTTTCCGATTCCTTGTCCGGTGCTGTCAGCAGTTTCTTTGCTTTTGCCCATTCTCCCCTCAAGTGCGGCACGTCGAGATGCTGAACACCAAGCATTTCGGTGAAGTGCTGCAACTTGTCCGATTCGAGTGGTTTGGTGAAGATGTCGACAACCTGCCGATCCGTCTGAACATACCGAAGTTCAACTTTACCACTCAGGACCCGCTCACGCACGAAGTGATAATGCACTTCTACCAACTTTGTTCGAGCATGAAATACGAGGTTCTTGGCGAGGTGTATGTTGCTTATGTTGTCGCAGTAGATTAGGATCGGGGTCGACACCTCGATCCGGAGATCTTGCAGCAGTCGCCGAAGCCAGATGGCTTCACATGTGGCATTCGTAGCACCCTGGTATTCAGCATCAATGCTTGACA
The DNA here is from genome assembly GCF_043228905.1 of Azolla caroliniana. Classification (NCBI taxonomy): domain Eukaryota; kingdom Viridiplantae; phylum Streptophyta; class Polypodiopsida; order Salviniales; family Salviniaceae; genus Azolla; species Azolla caroliniana. The sequence goes on from NW_028230438.1 coordinate 16,944,122, forward strand.
AAGCCACGGTTGGCTGTTTTTTGCTGCTCCACGCAACAACTGCACCACCAAGGGAAAACATGTACTCAAAGGTCGATCGGCGATCCGATGCATCACCAGCCCAGTCCGCATCTGTGTATCCGACTAGCTCTTCAATTATACCATGCCAGTGTCATGAAGATTTTCGGCAATGGTGTGAAAATCACTTAAGACGTACGAAATCAAGTGTCAATCATATAAAACAATAATAGTGAATATACTAATTCTAAGTAAGTTCAATATCTTAGTACAAAAGACGAAGATCTTGAAGATATGCACTTTACTACATAAGAAACAGACATCTAAGTGTCAACTTATGTGGGTAAGAAGTTGCGAAAGAAAAAGAGAAAATTGTGAGATATCCGACATAGATAGGACGAATAAGGCTCTCACCATATATAAGGTAGAGCAAAAATTATTATCTTTGTGTCTATGTGTGGAGCATAGAGAGTTCAAGGTAACTTGAACTGAGAGTGGCGGTGGCCTAGCCACTCGTAAAGGTTTTGGCCAACCAAAACAAAACCGGACGGTAATCGGCGATCGGTGATCCGGCGGTATCGGCATCCAATGGGCCGGCAAGACGGTGGCAGAGCCGGCGGCGAGGCGACGACAACAACCGATGGAAACCGGCAACATCCAGCATCCGGCGGCATTCGATGACCAAATTAATAAATAAATAAATATATATACAAGGAGGGCAAGTAAGGATTCAAACCTTGCACCTCCTAGTTAAGAGTCAATAGGCTTACCACTAAGCCATGACATTTAGTTGCATTTATATTTCTATCGTTGTACTTTTACATGTAAATTCTCATACATGAGAGCTAAAATAAGTGACATGGTTATCATGCACCACATGTAATACATGAGCGCCAAATGGCACACATGCATGTCTTGTACCCTCACATGCATCATATGCATGAGAGCATCTATAAAAGAAGGGATGAAAAAGAAAAAGGGTTAGGCTTTTTTTGGTTATGAAATTAAGAAGAAGAAAATTCGTAATCGAATTGATCATGTAACTTGTTTCTTAAAATCTAAAATCAAGAGTTCAATCTTAAGCTCTCTCAATCTAAAGTCAAGCGTTCTATTCTATCTCAAGCTCTCTCTCTCTTTTAATCTAGCTTAAATACTTTCTTGCTAATGCTTGCGCCAACTTCAAGTCCTTCCGGTCCAGAACCCCGGCGGTTCCGCCTCACGATCCACACGTAGTGACGGATCTTCACAACACCGGTATAACAGTCCCAGGTCCTTCATGCCGCTCACATACCGCAATATTCGATGCACGCACTGAAGGTGCTCCTCGGTTGGCTTCTGCATGAATTGGTTGATCACACCGACAAGATAACTGATGTCGGGTCGGGTGATTGTCAAGTATAATAGGCTTCTGACTATTTGTCGGAACCGTTTCTCATCGCAGGCCAGTCCAGAGTTGGGACAGAGCTTCTGGTTCCGATCCAGGGGTGTGGAGATCGGTCGGCATTTCGTCATGCCGAACTTGTACAACATATTCAACACATAGTGTCTTTGTGAGAGCAATATGCCATCAGGGGTTCGGATCACCTCGATCCCAAGAAAATAATGAAGGTCCCCCAGGTCCCTCATCTCAAATGCGTCCGACAGTTGGGCCTTGACACGGCCGATTTCATTGAGTCTGGGTCCGGTGATGACTAAATCATCTACATAACGTAAGATTCAAACCGAACCGTTCAGACCTTGCCGAATGAACAACGATGAGTTGGATTTAGAGGTCACAAACCCCATCTTACGCAACTGGTGCTTGATCTTCGCCACTAACAGGCTTGTTTCAGACCGTAAAGCAACTTCTTAAGCCGACACACCACCGACATGTTCATCTTCGACTGAAAACCAGGAGGTTGGATCATATAGACCCGTTCTTCAAGGGCACCTTGAAGAAACGCATTCTTCACGTCCATCTGGTGAAGATGCCACCCCCTTGCCACAACAACCGCCAGTACCACACAAACCGTCCTCATCTTCGCTACCGGAGCAAAGGTCTCATTGTAGTCGATTCCGTGGGTCTGTGCGTATCCCTTCGCCATTAACCGGGCCTTGTACCGGTTAACCGAACCGTCGACATTGTACTTTACCTTGTACACCCGTTTGCAACCGATCGGTTTACAGTGTCGAGGAGGGTCAACAAGGTCCCATGTGTCGTTGGCATCGAGTGCCCACATTTCTTCTTCCATAGCAGCACGCCAATTTGCGTCCTTTGCCGCTTTTGTGTAGCTCTCCGACTCACGCATTTCCGCCACTTTGGTCATGTACGCATAGTGATGTGCCATGTACTCATTGTATCCGTATCGCATAACAGGGTTCTTCTGGCGGGAAGACTGGCGTAACTTGTCATCACCCGGTTTGGGGCCCTTCTTGGCCAGTTCCAACTCAACGTTGCCGGTTTCGTATTCTGACATTTTCTGCTTCCCTTTCTCTTTGTGTGTGAACTGTCTCCTCAGTTCCTTGCGCGGGGAGAGCATGGCAGAGTCTCCACTACTCATCGGTTCCTCATCCGACTGGTCACTTTGACCTAGTCGCTCGTTCAATCCGCTCAACTAAAACAATTCCGGACTCTCTTCTAGATTCTCAACCTCGTCATCTTCTATCTGGACTGGTTCAGGCTCACTAGCCTCATCCTCCGGGATTGGGTCGGAGTCGGCAGACAATCAATGCCGTCTCCTCGAACTCTACATCTCGGTTTACTCGGACCTGGTTCGTCTGGGGGTTATAACGTTTATACCCCTTTTGTCTCATGCGAGTAACTGACTAGGATGCACTTCTCCGACTTCGGATCTAGCTTATTCCGCTTCTCATCCGGTACATGCACATATGCTATGCTACCGAATATCCGAAGGTGCCTCAAATTCGGCTTCTGCCTGAAATACAACTCATGTGCTGACACCTTGTCTCCAATCTAGTTTTGGATGTAGATGGCCATCCAAACCGCCTCAGCCTAGTAGAATTGGGGCATGCTCTTCTCCTCCAACATTGCCATTGCCGCGTCGACAATCGACCAGTTCTTTCTCTCAGCCACACCGTTTTGTTCTAGTGTGTATCGGCAGTTGAATTCTCTCTGAATTCCGTTCTGCTGTAGATAATTGTTGAATTGGTCGGAAAAGTATTCTTTTCTGCCATCTGACTGCAGGCACTTGATCTTCCTCTCTGTTTCCCTTTCAACTAAACTTTGAAGGTTCCGGAAATAGTCGAAGACTTCGCTTTTCTTCTCGATGAGGTAGATCCACGTGTGTCGGCTGTAGCCATCAATGAAGGAGACGAAATACCGACTCCCGCCAAGACTAACGTTTTGTGCCAGTCCCCATACATCTGAATGGATTAAATCGAGCTTGTTATGGCTCTGGTTTCGTCCGGTGTTGGTTCCCGAGTTGGTAGGCTTCACAAACTTGGGCCTTCCGGCCACTGAATTTCGGCAAACCGAACACAACTTGTTTCAATTCCAGGTCCTGGAGCCTTTGGTAATTGACGTGGCCAATCCACTTGTGCTAGAGATCGATGTCTGATTCAATCTTCTGTCCTTTGGCAAACATAGCGGTGCCAACGTCATTAGTGTTGAGAATGAACATCCTCCCTTCTCTACACCCTTACGCAATTATCCTGCCTTCTTCCTCAATGAAGCACTCGAGGTGCGTAAACCGCACCTGCATTCCCTAGTCGACGATCTGTCTGATCGATAACAGGTTCTTTGTGATAGTCGGAACGTGTAATACGTTCATCAACTTTCCCTTTTGTCCGACATGGCTTAAAGGGACTTCTCCGACATGCACAATCGGATGAGGGGTGTCGTCTCTGGTTTTGACAATCCCCGGTTGTTCCGGCTTCTCCAAAAAAGAGAACCACTGCTCATGGCTTGTCATGTGGTTGGACACTCATGAATCAACGTACCATACTTCCTCCGATTTTAAAGTAGTCTTCTTCATTGAGTTAGCCTTGTGCTTCATCATGAAGGTCGGCCCTTTACCGGTCTTCCTGGTTCTGGATCCTTCTGATCCTTCCGCGTAGTGCAAGCTTTGTCGGTTTGCCCGACCGGCTTTGCCGGATCCAGATTTGTCCAAATCGGCGTGCTTCTTCCAGCACTCGTTTTCCCTATGGCCTTTCTTGCCATAGTACCAGCATTATGTGTCCGCCTTTCCTTACCGGTTCCCAGCGCCGCTTTGACTCCCCCTGCTTGTGGAGGGTTCGGAAGTACTGTCGGCACTGTCTCTGTGCCTTCAGTCCAACTCTTGTTGGCTGCCTCCATTGCGTGCCGACCCACCTCGTCCTCCACATCCACAGGGCCGATCCGACTCCGTGTACAACATCCGGTTATTCAATTGAGTGGTCCTTGAACCGCTCGCGTGGTTTTCTTCAACCATCAACATTGATTGTAAGTAGAAGAAGGATAGTGGCTTCTCCCGGGTGCAGATCGCCATTCGGATTGGCCTATACCGTTGTGCTAGACCACCGAGGCAGGTTTGGACCATCTCTTCTTCGTCCACCATCACGTTGATGGACCCGAGCGCGTCACAAATCTCCTTTATTTTGGTGGTGTAATCTGTAACCGACATGTCTCTTTGCGAGATGTTGTTCAACTCTTGTCGGAGATGCAACTTACGGGCTGTGGTACTCGCGGCGAAAATATTCCTCAGATTTCCCCAGGCCTCCTTCAACGTTTTTGCATCCTTTATGTAGCCGAGCATCTGGTCGTGCACACAAGACGCAAGGCAGTACAATACTTGGCTCACTCCTTGCTCCCATACTGGGAAGTCCTCAGGTGCTGGCTCCAGCACTACCTCGTTCGTTCATTCCACGAAGCTCGAATATCCATGCCCTAGTAGGTACTGGTGCATCTTGGATGAACAGGACGCGTAGTTGCTCCGGTCGAGCTTCTCTGTTGGAAGTGAACTCGCCATTCCTCTATCCATATCTTCTCTCTGTCTATTGTTACCAGGTTCTAAGGTTCGTCTACGAAAGCGAGTGTCGGCTACAAAGGTTCTCAACCCTCGCGCTCTGATAACGTGCGGAAGCGTTAGACAGAACCGGCTCAGCCGGATAGCAACAGAGAATAAGATGAAGGTTTAATGGAGAAGCTTAATACACAAAGAGCATACGTGGGAGAGAGACAGAGAGAGCAAAACGTAGATTCAAAATAATAAAGACACACTGTAAACTCTGTACATACAATGTGCTTACACAACACTATTTATACAAGTCCTCAGAAGGACTGACAGAAGTACAACGTACTTCAATGTTCCTACATGCGATTGACACTAACTATTAGACAATGATTACCTAGTAGTCTAGGCTACTACTAGGCTTCCGGTTCGTGCTCGAATCCGGCTCTCCTATCTGTCTCCCCGATTTGACCAGTTGTTTTCGGATACTGATCCAGCCAGTTGTTTAGATTTAGGCGACTAAAACCTCTCTCACATGTTGCCGTAGAAGAACATTGAATTAACCCTATCAATGAAAGCTTTAGAAGTTATGGTAGCTTTTCTTTCCACACATCATTACAATTTATCATACCCCAAACATCTAAGAAATCTCTTCCAAGTCATTCAGTGGTAGCTTGCCTTTTGAAAATTGCATATTTATCATACAATTTACCTTTATCAATTATGGGAGAAAATGCTTTCTCATCTATCATTTTTTGAATGCCATAAAAATTTCCAAGTGTTTTCAACTCATTAAGACCCATAGTTTTTCATGTTAAAATGCTTGTAGATCTGGTAGACATGTTCATTGGTGATAACATTTTCAACGTGGAAAGAGTCACCGAGTCTTGAAGCCTCTTTTTTATTGTCTCTATTAATGCCTTAGAAAACAAAGTTTGGAATCGTATGGCTTCAATTAAGTCCTCACCATCAATACTTCTATCCATGAGGATGCTTTTATACATATTACCTTTTATAACATCTCTTAAAACTGAAAGCTTTCCTTTTTCTCTATCATATTCCAGAATATTTGGATAATTATAGTTATCCTTCTCAAAACCATTGAGATCCATCATAACATGATGTAGAAATTGCTCTTCTATCTCCCCAATGGCTATCATAGCCAAGCCTCCAATGCATGTCACATCCACGTATTCCTTTTGGAATTCCATACTTAACGTAGACATGATCTTAAGTACATCTGCAAGGAAGTCAAGCATATACAGTACTTTGAAGTTTCTTAAACTTAAGAATACATTGTATGCATCACTTTGCGATTGCAAAGTCTTCATCAAGGGTTCATACATATCGCATACCCTCATGATAGCACCATGCCGACTAAGCCATATAGTGTCTTCACAATCCCAAGAATATGCAAATGTGTGCATTCTAATGCATCTTGCATCTTAGTTAATTCACCTTGGTGCATTGAGCTCCTCAAGAAATGTGTAGCCACCCGATTCACAATGGCATCTAACTGCTTGCATGTTTCTTTGACTTCAATGTTCTTTGAAGCCTCTTGCACAAACAAGTTTGTTCGATGTGCACAACAATGTAATGAAGTCATAAATGGATTATATGACTTCAATCTTATAGCAACACCTCTAGACATACCTACCATAATAGATGCTCCATCACTTCCAAATCGCATCATTTTTCTAACATCTAAGTTCCACATTTTTAACAATGCTAAAATGCTTTATGTTATTGTGCTCGTTGTACCATCCTCCAGTTCAAGTACCCCCAAATAAGAGGTTCTTACTTGCCTTCCGTCCATAAATGTAGTGTAAAGGATCAAGTTTTTGGTTACGCTATCGTGCCTTTCGGCACCAGATCGTTGCTTGAGTCAGGTGGGAACCACTAGGGTTTTGGACTAGGAGGAGGAAGAATTTGAGACAATTCTAATTATAAATATATTATTAGAAACTTGGGAATCCCACAAGTATAATGTATTTTATTAATCAATATTTAGATAAGAATATGTATTTAGATTGAAAGAAAGAGATAAAAGAACTTGTGAATCCCACAAGTATAGATTATTAATTGGTGTTTTAGGAAATATATCCAATTTCCAAATATTTTTCACCCTTATTACATTGTGCTCCCCATCCTTATATAGTGATGAGAGAGTCTTAATAATCCATGCTTTTTCTCTAACAATAGACTATATGCTTTATCTAACATGCCTTTTTCTAAAGTGATCTTACTTTTTCTAACTTGATGCGTTTTTATTGACTATAGTGTTCATGCACGCTAGATGTGCATGTGTAGTTTTCTTCTAACTAAAGTTTATCCTAGTGTGGACTTACCTTTTTATGTGGGACATCTACTTTTTTAACACTAATGATATGTTAGTGTAATGGTAAAGCTTCACATTATGTACAAGGTTCGAATCTTGCCCTATGCATGTAACAATCTTTTCTTCTATTTACAATTTTGTCTCTTCATCCGGTGAGAGACTCTCACCGGCCTTCTTTATCTGGCTCTTGCCGATTTTGCTTGATCCGGTTCTTACTGGGTCTCCTTGCCAGTTCCTCCTTCATCCGGTTCTCTTCGTTTGTTTCTCATCAACTCTCACCGGCCTTCTTCATCCGATTCTCACCGGGTACTCTTCATCCGATTCTTGCCGGGTCTCCATGTCCCATCCGGAGGGACCAAAAATGCAATTTTCTCATAGTGTGCGATTTACATTACAACAACGCTTACATCGGTAGCTTCATCTACCATAAGCCCAAACCAAGGACTTGTACTCAACCTATCATATATGTCGGCTTCAAGAGCCTTGTTAATGTGCAAGATAAAGCTTTCACAAGCCTTATTATCGTTATACATTCGTGAAAGGCCTTCCGCACCACATTCTCTTAACAATCGTCAGAGGCTTTCCAATTTTTTAAGTGCCAAATCCTCTTTCGCTATAAAATACGCACATTTAAACAATTTTTCAATAGCTACATCCAAACTAGCTTTTTTCTTTGATGCACATTTTTCAAGACCATTCTTGTCTTGTTTTTGTAACAAAATGGCATCTCGATGGGCCACACTCCTTGCATGTTCTTCTAATGCAAAAGTCTTAAAGTTTTTCACACCTGTTTTGCCAAATGAAGACTTACAATGAGGATCTCTCCTACAATAACTACCCCATAAAAGACCAATTTCCAAATCCTCTTGAAGCCACTTAAATTTAGTAGGGGTCAATCTTCTTGAAAGTTTAGTTTGGTCTTACTAATTCTATTCATGTCATGAAGCAACTCTTGTGAGTCTTGATCGTCCTTTATAGGCTCTTCTAGAGACACATCGTCATTGGAACATGACAAATTTTTCCTAAAACTAGGCATTATAAAGAGGCTGATTTGCTTTCCTTCGCCTTTCGTATTTTTGTTGTGGGACATACTGTAACAATAATGTTAAAGTACGTTGGACTAGCATAATCTATGGATTCCATTTACACGAAGGGAAAAAATACATACACAATCCATGTTTTCCAAAGAGAATATAAACAAATTAAAATACCTAGCATATATGGAAGATTACGAGGCAATAAAGGATGAAGTTGCCACTATAGATCTTCCAATCTATCAAAAAATAAAGAAGAAAGAGGATGGCTCACATTAGCTTACACACATGTAAATCCATGTATATAAATGTGAAAGAAATTGAGGGAACAAATATATTGCAAACAATATTGAAGGAAAAGATCAAGAGAAAAAAAGTAGCATATATATTAAAACAAGAGGACAATACAAATGCGAGGTAATAATGCTTGTCGAGGTTTCATGAACCCATAAATATTTGAGTTTGAGCTCATAAGATGTAATAGAACATAAAATCGATTGAATATAATATGTTTACCAAGAAACAAATGATAAAAAATAACACTTTTTGGAGTTAAGAGATGTGTGCAAGTTCGGAAAGGAATCTTGGAGTTAAATTTACAAGTATAAAACATTTCACCATTTAAATGATCCATGAAAGATAAATAAGTGTTAAAAGACTAGACTTTCAGCGATCCTTTTCAAAGTTGTAGCATTCTCTACTAGGTACCAAAATCAACTCTCAACTTCACATTTTACAAAAGTGGTGTATATATTAAAACAAGATGAAAATACAAATGCAAGGTAATAATGCAATATATATGCCTCCTTGTGATTTATTCTTGTCTATTCTCATCATCTTTTTGTGCTTTTTTTGTGCTAAGATAATTTGTTGTACATAATTCCCTTCCATTTTTCAACCTATCCTCCACTACATGTGTTTGAAATACATGTTGATTCTCATCTCAAATTTGTCGATTCATCTAGTTATATTGTAATAAGTAACTAGTATTTCAGATTCGTCTAATTTGTTTATCATAGCAACCCCTTGATGATGATGAAGAAGAGCAAGTCTCTTTCGACACCTAGTTCCCTTGCATCTTCACAACTTAATGTTCACCCACTAAAAAGAAGCGCGAAGATTCAATCCTCTTCTCCAATGCACATACTTTGTGATGATCCCACATCCTTGCCTTGGAATGTTCAGGAGACGTTTAAGAAGTGATCAAATCACTTGATAATTGAAAATGTCATATATGAATGTTTGATTGAAAGCCTACATTGAGAGGTATTGTAAAATGAATCTCTTCAACACGTTCGCGTTCACAAGTGGAAGGATCGCGCATAGGTGGAAGAATAAGGAATATTCCGTTTGATTTGAGTACTTTTTCAATGATATTACAAAACACATTGATACTGTGGTGGTCACATGGACCACACCTAGATTAGGCCCCTACCAAGCCCCATGTCACCACCCATGACCGATACCCTCTCCCTCGTATCGATGACCTCCTCGACCAGCTTGGCAAATCAAAGTACTTCACCTCCCTCGATCTAGCCTCGGGATATTGGCAGATCCCGATGAATCCTCACGATGCCCACAAAACTGCATTCCGCACTAGGAAAGGCCTTTTTCAGTTCACACGGATGCCCTTTGGCCTATCTGATGCGGGGAGCACATTCCAGCGAATGGCTAATGCCATCTTCGATGATCTCATCACCCGCCGTGTCGTCATCGTCTATCTAGACGATATTCTGGTACATACAAGCACTTGGGCAGAACACCTTCAAGTCCTTCGGGAGGTCCTAACTTGTGTTCAACGCTATCGATTGCAGCTGCAATGGAAGAAGTGCCGATGGGGTAGTACGTGCCTCCGCTTCCTTGGGTACGTCATCTCCTCTGACGGAATACAAATGGACCCGGAGAAGACAGAAGCAGTCCAAAAATTCCCACGCCCCACCACAGTCAAGCAGCTTCAACGCTTCCTCGGCCTCCTCACGTTCTCTCTTCGTTTCATCCCACGGCTAGCCGACCTGTCAGCCCCACTACGCGCGCTCCTACAAAAAGACGCACCCTTCCTGTGGACCGAAGCCTGCGAATCCAGCTTCCTGCAGCTCAAGAGAACACTCCAAGCCTCTGACCTCCTGGCCCACCCTGATTTCACGAAGCCTTTCCATCTGCAGACGGATGCCTCCAATGTCGGCCTTGCTGCGGTCCTGCTCCAATCCGACGACAACGACCAACTCCGCCCGATTGCCTACATCAGTCGGTCACTTACCAAAGCCGAACAAAATTACTCGACAACTGAAAAAGAGTTCCTCGCCATCGTCTGGGCATTCCATCGTTTCCACCCATACCTTCACGGATCAAATACATCAGTCGAAACCGACCATCAGCCATTGCTCTCCCTCATAAAGAAGGCTCATCCACCCGGCCGCTTACTTCGTTGGGTTTTGGCGCTACAAGATTACACATTCACTCTGCGCTATCGCCATGGTCCACAAAACATCGTCGCCGATGGATTATCCTGCATATCCTTTCAGGCGAACCAGATCACCTCCAACACAATCGATTTCCCCATATCCTCGTCCCAAATGGCCAACATGCAACAACACGACAAACAAATCCAAGATATCTGCCACCGCCTACGAGCTGAACCGACATCATCCCTCATCAAGCAATTCATGATCCAGGATAATGTCCTACTTTTTTGTCAAGTAGGCAAAGAACCCCGAGTCTACGTGCCTGAGCAACTACGCCAGTCTTACCTTCGTTTCTTCCACGATCACCCGTTGTCCGGCCACTTGGGTTTTCATAAGGTGCTCGACAAAATTCGTCGCAAATTCTATTGGCCTGGGCTACGCCACGAGGTCGCCTCCTACATCAAAGCATGCAACTTATGTCAGGCCATCAAATCACCTCAAGTGGCTCAAGGCCTCTTACATCCGATACAAGTTCAAGCTCCATTTGAAATCGTCGGATGGGACATTATGGGCCCCTTTCCCGAGTCACAAGGAGGGAAAAAATTCATCCTCATCATCACCGAGTACTTGACGCGTTGGGCTGAGACGGCCGCTATCCCAGATGCAAAGGCTATGACCATCGCCTCCAAACTATTGGAGAAAATCATCTTCCCCCACGGTTGCCCACTCCAAATCTTGTCCGATCGAGGACCCCAGTTCAACGGTGAGCTCCTACGCCTCGTTTCAACACAACTAGGAATCCAACAGTTATTCACGTCACCCTACCATCCGCAAACGAATGGGTTGACGGAGCGCCTCAATCGAACCTTAAAACAACAAATCTCAGCCTACATCGATCCGCTGCACTCAACCTGGGACCGAATTGTTGAACTCAGTGCTCGGCCACCACCGAGGAATAGGATCAACTCACAGAAAACAGGAAATACAAAATGCACGAAGACAATAGAAAGAAGAGTACACAAGATGTTTTACGTGGAAAACTCTAAATGGGAAAAACCACGGGAGTCCTCAAACTCCAACTATCACTATAAACAGAGATGTACAATGGTGAAGCTACAAGGCAACAACCTTGAGCTCACTGTCTTCGCCACAGGCGGCGGTAATACACAGAGGCAACGACCTCTTCGTCTCTCTCTCTCTCTCTCTCTCTCTCTCTCTCTCTCGGCTGCTCACTTAGCTCCCTCTAAGTGGAAAACCAGAAAAATGAGTAACAACTACAAAACTGTTTGCCCTAAGTCATATTTATACACATATGACTTTCGGGCTATTTACAAATATAGCCTCAAGGGCCCTTGGCAAACATATTCACAAATATGTCCCCGCATCCGGATCTCTCTCCGGGTACATTCATCATCCGGCTCCGTAACCGGGTCTTCATCATCCGGCTCCGTAGCCGGGGTCTTCATCATCCGGATCCGGAACCGGGTCTTCATCATCCGGCTCCGGAACCGGGTCTTCATCATCCGGCTCCGATATCGGGTACTCCTCGTTCGGGTCTTCATTCCCGATTCCCGGACATCTGACCATCCCATCCGGAGGGACCGTAATCCCAACAAACTCCCCCTTCACTTCGGCATGGGATGTCTTTCCAGTCCGACCCTCTTCCGGCACGCTTCCAGCTTGTCGGGTGTGAGCACTTTGGTCAGCATGTCTGACCCGTTCTCGTCCGTGTGGATCTTCGTCAGCACGAACTCCTGGTCTTCTATCCTTTCCCGGATCCAGTGATATCTTCGCTGGATGTGCTTCGTCCGGGAGTGATAGGCCGCGTTCTTCGCAAGGTGGATGGCACTCTGACTGTCGCAGTAGAGTTGGTACTCCTCCTGCCGGATACCGAGCTCTCTAATGAAGTCCTTCATCCATATTATTTCCTTGCCGGCTTCAACAGCCGCCATGTACTCCGCCTCCGTGGTTGACAACGCAACCGTCTTTTGCAGCCTCGACTGCCACGAAACAGCTCCCCCTGCATACGTCATCACATACCCTGATGTGGACCGGCTGGTATCTGTATCAGCCGACATATCCGAATCGGTAAAGCCGTCGAGTTCGGGCTTACCGGAGCCGAATCGGAGGCACACGTTTGCCGTGCCCTTCAGGTATCGGAGTATCCACTTGACCGTGTTCCAGTGCTCTTTGCCGGGATTGCTCATGTACCGGCTCACCACTCCGACTGCATATCCTATGTCCGGTCTTGTACACACCATTGCGTACATCAAGCTTCCGACGGCAGAGGCATATGGTACTTTCATCATGTCCTCCTTCTCAGCCTTTGTCTTGGGGCTTTGCTTGCTGGACAGCTTGCAGTTTGCCGGGAGGGTTGACCCGACCGGTCTTGCTTCCGACATGTTGAACCGGTGAAGCACCTTTGTCACGTACTTCTCCTGTGACAGCCACAACTGCTTCTTCTTCCGGTCCCGGATGATGTGCATCCCTAGTATTTGCCTCGCCGGACCCAGGTCCTTCATTGAGAAGGTTCGGTGAAGCGCTTTCTTCAGCATCTGTATCTTGACCTAGTCCCGTCCGACGATCAACATGTCGTCCACGTACAGGAGGAGTATTAGAAAGTCTCCTCCTTCGAACTTCTTCACAAACACGCAGTGATCGGACTGCGTTTTGTGGTACCCATCGTCGGTCATGAAGGAGTCGAACTTCCGGTACCATTGCCGGGGAGCCTGCTTCAGTCCGTAAAGGCTCTTCTTCAACCGGCATACCAGGTGCTCCTTCCCTTTCTTCTCGAATCCTTCCGGTTGCTGCATGTAGATCTCTTCTTCGAGGTCACCGTGAAGGAATGCCGTCTTCACGTCCATCTGTTCTACCTCGAGGTCCATGCTTGCCGCTATGCTCAGCACCGTCCGGATGGAGGTCATCTTCACTACCGGGGCAAATATCTCGTCGAAGTCGACGCCCTTCTTCTGCTGGAACCCCTTCACCACGATCCTGGCTTTGTATCTCGGGGGGTTTCCGGCATCTCCCGGCTTCAGCTTGAACACCCACTTGTTTCGAAGTGCCCGCTTTCCTTTCGGCAACTCCACAAGTTCATATGTGTGGTTCTCATGCAGGGAATCCATCTCCTCCTGCATGGCACTTAACCACCTGCGGCTATGGGTGTCAAGCTTTGCTTCTTCAAAACTCTCCGGCTCCCCCTTGTCGGTTAGCAGCACGTGCTCTGGTTTTGGAAATCTCCGGGGGGCCCTTCTCTCTCTTAGAGGATATCTCCGTTCCGGAGCTTCGGTAACCGGCTCCTCCGTTTCCTCTTCATCCGAATCCATTTCGGGATCGGGGCCGGTTCCGGTATTAGTTTCATCTTCCTCGGCCGGTTCTGTTTCTTCACCGTCTTCGGCCGGATCCTCGAGTGCTAACCGGTCCCTTGCCGGTCGGGACTGCTCCTCGTAGAGTTGATCCTCACCGGTCGACTTGGAGCTCTTCATCTTCTTCTCCGACTCCCAGTCGGCGAGTGTCTTGTCCTCCATGAAGATGATATCACAACTCCGGAATATCTTTTTGTCGACCGGGTCCCATACTCGGTAGCCGAACTCGTCATCGCCGTAACCGAGGAATATGCATGGCCGGGTCTTTGGATCTAGCTTTCCTCTCCGGTCCTTTGCCACATGCACATATGCGAGACACCCGAACACCTTCAGATGTCGGTAGGATACTTCCCTACCGGTCCACACTCTCTGCGGCGTGTCTCCGTCCAAAGGTACTGAGGGTGATCTGTTTATCACGTATGTCGCCGTCGACATTGCCTCAGCCCAAAACCCCTTGGGTAATTTCGCATGTGCCAGCATACTCCGAACCCTCTCCATTATGGTCCGGTTCATCCTCTCGGCCAGCCTGTTCAGTTCCGGCGTCTTCGGCACAGTAAACTCGAGCCGGATTCCCTTCGAGCGACAGTACTCCTCGAACTGCCCCCGGTATTCCCCTCCGTTATCCGCTCGTATCGCTTTCAGCTTCTTGCCGGATTCCCTTTCCACTCTCGCGTGGAGTTCTTTGAAGACGCACAACACTTGGTCATTTGTCTTCAACGGTGCCGTCCACAGCTTCCGGCTGTGGTCATCAATGAATGTCATGAAGTACTGGGCTCCGCCATGTGACTTCGATTCTACTTGACACACGTCAGTGTGCACCAACTCCAATGGTGCGCTACGTCTCGTCGGTGGCCTTGAGTGGAAGGAGGTTCGGTTCTGCTTACCGGCCAGGCAATCGGTGCACTTCTCCAGGTGCACATGCTTCACTGGAATAAGGTTGTCTTCTGCAAGCCTCTTCATCCCCTTCTCACTCATGTGGCACAGTCTCTTGTGCCACAGCTCACCGGTAGTGTCGGCTGCCACGTTCAACTCCTCCGGACACAACCAGGCATTCATAAGGTACAGTGTGTTGACTTTCCGGGCCCGAGCCACTATCAGGCTCCCCTTGCTGAACTTCATTACGCCGTTCCGGATGCTACCTGTGTAGCCTTCATCGTCTAGCCTCCCGGCCGAAATCAGGTTCAATCGAACCTCCGGAACGTGTCGGACATCCTTCAGCAACATTTTGCATCCGGTCGAGGTTGTCAACCACACATCTCCTATGTCGGCAATCCGGCACGTACCTTCATTTCCCATCCGAACACAGCCATGCTCACCGGCTGTGTAGGATGAGAAGTATCTTCTTTCCGGGGTCAGGTGGAACGACGCTCCGAAATCGACCACCCAGGTAGTCTCATCGCCGGCAATGTTTAGTTCACCTTCTTCGGTGATGAGCATGATCTCCTCTTCACTTGCCGCGAGTGCCGTCGTTCCTTTCCGGTCCTGCCCTCGCCGATCCGAACCATTCCGGTCCGTGGCTCCCCGGTAAGCACCGTTCCGTTCCGAAGACTTCTTCGAATCGGTGTCGTCGGCTCCGTTGTCTTTTCGGTAATGCCGACATTTCTTTCGGAAGTGCCCCGTCTTCCCACAGTGGAAGCATGTGGGCCTTCCTCTTGACTGCGACCGGGTCCCCGACTTCTCCCGTCTTTGCGGACTCCGGTTCCGTTGTCTTCCCCGATCCGATTCGGCAAGCAGCATCTTCGGATCGGAGGCCGGTTCTTTATCTCTCCGACGCACTTCTTCGTTCAGAATGCTTGTCTTTACCATTTGTAGGGACAAGTTATCTTCGGTGCAGGAGGTGCTGAGAGTCACCACCAAGTTCTCCCAGCTTTCCGGCAATGTACACATCAGTATGATGGCTTGCATTGCATCCTCCAACGGGAACTTGATCGCCGCAAGCTGGTTCACGAATCCCATGAACGTGCTTACGTGTTCCACCATACTCTCGCCGTCCCGGTACTTGAGGTTCACTATCTTCCTCATCAGGGAGGTCCGGGTCAGAGCATTCTTCCTCTCATACAGTCCGGACAGCTTCTGCCACATCTCATAGGCGTTCGTATCGTTCGCCACATGTTGCAGAACACTTACATCGACATATTGCCGGATCGTCGCTACGGCTTTCCGGTTCAGGAGCTTCCACTCCGACTCTATTAACCCCTTGGGTATCTCGTCATTGTCGATCGGTTCATACAGGTCTCGAACGATGAGAAGGTCTTCCATCTTTATCTTCCAGTCGGCGTAGTTCTGTGAGTTCAACACCATCATGCCCGGAGGCCCACTACCGCCGCCTTCCATTTTCTGTGTTACCGTCGCTCTGATACCACTTTGTTGAACTCAGTGCTCGGCCACCACCGAGGAATAGGATCAACTCACAGAAAACAGGAAATACAAAATGCACGAAGACAATAGAAAGAAGAGTACACAGGATGTTTTACGTGGAAAACCCTAAATGGGAAAAACCACGGGAGTCCTCAAACTCCAACTATCACTATAAACAGAGATGTACAATGGTGAAGCTACAAGGCAACAACCTTGAGCTCACTGTCTTCGCCACAGGCGGCGGTAATACACAGAGGCAACGACCTCTTCGTCTCTCTCTCTCTCTCTCTCTCTCTCTCTCTCTCTCTCTCTCTCGGCTGCTCACTTAGCTCCCTCTAAGTGGAAAACCAGAAAAATGAGTAACAACTACAAAACTGTTTGCCCTAAGTCATATTTATACACATATGACTTTCGGGCTATTTACAAATATAGCCTCAAGGGCCCTTGGCAAACATATTCACAAATATGTCCCCGCATCCAGATCTCTCTCCGGGTACATTCATCATCCGGCTCCGTAACCGGGTCTTCATCATCCGGCTCCGTAGCCGGGGTCTTCATCATCCGGATCCGGAACCGGGTCTTCATCATCCGGCTTCGATACCGGGTACTCCTCGTTCGGGTCTTCATTCCCGATTCCCGGACATCTGACCATCCCATCCGGAGGGACCGTAATCCCAACACGAATCTTGCCCTTCGTTACGCATGCCTACAACACAACTGTGCAAGCCTCTACCCGCATTAGCCCATTTCGGGCCCTTTACGGAAGGGACCCGCGCTTACCCCCAGAAGTGGCAGTCCCGCAACCAACCACACGACTCCACGCTGACGCAGTGCCTTGGTGGTCCCACCTACAACAACTCCAGCCCCTCCTCCGCAAAGCCATCACGAGCAACCTGCACCAGGCACAACTACGCCAAAAACGACAACACGATATAGGCCGTGTCGACCATCAATACCACGTCGGTGACAAAGTCCTCGTCTACTTCCCCATCCGTCGTCGCGGTCTCAGCGAATCGCTCATGCACCGATGGATCGGTCCCTTCGAAGTTCAAAAGCAGATACGCGACACTACATACCTGCTCCGCCGCGCCTCCAACAACCGCTCTACCTTTGCTCACCAGTCTCGCATGAAGCCCTTCCATCAACTACCACCGCCCCCGCCCACACTCATGCCTACGCCCACGCCCGTGTCATCCCCCCATCTGGAACCGTCGTCCACGCCTCGTCGCGCTTCGACTGCACAGTAACTTTTTTTTTACAAGGGGGAATTGTGGTGGTCACATGGACCACACCTAGATTAGGCCCCTACCAAGCCCCATGCACCACACATAGACCACACCCAAATTAGGCCCCTACCAAGCCTCATGCACCACACCCAAACTAGGCCCCCACCAAGCCCCATAATTAGTAGAGCTAATTGGAGCGGGAGAACACCCTCCACGCTAAGAGAGAGTCTATAAAATGTAACTTGAGACATAATGAAAGAAGGGCTATTCTTGAGAGCATTTCACATCTTGAGCATTTCACATCTTGCGGCTCTCCCTGCGGCACCCCGCGCATTAGTTTTCCAGGAGCTCAGAGAGGGAGGCAGCGTCAGCTAATTGGACGTTCTGCTTCTGTTGGTGATTCTGTCACTTTCGGCAGTGACGCCGAATGTGGCCATAGTTGTTGCAGTAGAAACATTTGGGGCGTCCCTGGCTGTCTCGTTCAGGCAATGCACGCTTGGCACATAATTGCGCGTTCTGGATGTCGATGTCCATGGGAGTGACGGCTGGTATAGTGTTTGTATGATCATGACTGAGATTACCTGGTGTGTGCACGTCGTGCGCGTCTGCAGCTTCGATGCGTTGGGCAGTGAGGATGGCTTCGTGTAGTGTCGTCGGGCCTTGATCGCGTACACGGCGGCGGAGGTCATGTCGTATACGCGGCCAGAAAAAAAACAACTTCATGTCCTCCGACATGTTGGCGTCAGCCCGGCATAGGATCTGCACAAAACGAACCGCGAACTGGGTGATGGGTTCGCGTGGTTGTTGGGTAATTGACTCAAGTTGTTGTAGGGCCGTCTGGCGGGAGTCTTGATGAGCAAAATTCCGAATCATGGCTGCCTGTAACAGATCCCAGTCGTTGCGTGTCTCTTCGGGTTGTTGTACAAGCCATGTTGCCGCGATATTCTCGAGGAGTGTCTTCATCTCCATTGCCTTCCGAGGGTGTGGCCACTGGTGGTAACTGGCCACCATTTCGAAATGATCCAGCCAAGAGAGGACGTCTTCCGATGGTAGGCCGGAGAACGGTTTTGGGCGAACTCGAGAGTCCGGGAGATTTTGTTGTGGCTCGGATCGTGCTGAAAGAAAGGACAACATGGCTTGGTTAGTATGGTTAACTTGTAAAATGATGTTGGACAGAGCTTGAACCAGTTGGTCGATTGGCGATGTGGGCTGGTGTCCTTGATTGTGTTGTAGGAATTCCGGATTCATCGAGTTTGCGTTGCCGTCGTTGTTGTCGTGTTGCATCGTGGCGGGCGTTGTTGGGGTCGTGAGTTGGGGTGGCTTGGCTCGTCTTCTTCACCAAGATGTGAAATGCTCTCAAGAATAGCCCTTCTTTCATTATGTCTCAAGTTACATTTTATAGACTCTCTCTTAGCGTGGAGGGTGTTCTCCCGCTCCAATTAGCTCTACTAATTATGGGGCTTGGTGGGGGCCTAGTTTGGGTGTGGTGCATGAGGCTTGGTAGGGGCCTAATTTGGGTGTGGTCTATGTGTGGTGCATGGGGCTTGGTAGGGGCCTAATCTAGGTGTGGTCCATGTGACCACCACAATACCAATATCATACATTCTCAAATATACTATGAAAAAGGTTAAAATCCACCATTTTCGTGATTTAAAAATAAATTTCAAAAAGTTACATTCTCAATTTATATCACACACTTTACAATCAATGTTTTTTTTATAAGAAACGATGTTCACAGGAATCGAAAGACTTCAAAACACATGCTTTTATATTACTCGATTTGTTACACGCGGAACGTAGTTACACTTAATAGCCAAAAATACATTCATGATAACTCCTTTACAAAGAATCACTACTATAACTAATATACAATGAGGATTCCTCGTCGTCGTCCTCTGATTGCCTTCGACCCGAGCCACCTAGTAGACCTGGTAATTTTTCTTTTATTATATCTATTGTTGACTTCCTTAAACATCCAGCTTTTGTAAGCGTGAAGTTGTACACGATGATATCCACATCAGAGATATCAAGGATCGAGGTGTTACGAATGTTTCACTTCCTCTTCCTACTTCCCCTTGTCGTCGGGTATTCAATCATCTCCAATGTATACTTACCCGTAAAAACATTTTTACTTCTAGTGTTGTACCAATGCACTTTTCTAGACTTGATCATGTTTTCTATTTCATGCATTAGCACTTCTAGAATTTTTCCAATCCAAAATTGGTGGCCTTGTGAGTTTGTCATTAGCAGGTATTGCAATCAATATCCCCACTGTGAGCTCTTGCAAATTGCCTTGCCATCTAGCTTCAACTACTTTAGTCATCCTTGGTCCCACGTAAATGTCTCTTTGTTGTGGATGGACCAAATTGTCATTAATCGCATTAGTTGGTTGTTCTGGAGTTTTATTTACACGATCATGTTGTAGCGACCATGTGAATGGCATTTCCAAAGTTCAATTACCACCAGATACACAATTGTCAATAATTCCTTTTTTATCACTAAAAAAAACATCCCACCATGATGTGTCTTGTTCTACGGCATATTTCTTTGTGGCCTCAATATGCTTCCTTTTTTCTGTTAAGGCCTAGAGCCATAAATGTTTTTGTTCTTCTACCAAGTCAATATGCAACTGTCCTTTCTTCTCAATTGGCATTTGTTTAGCTCCATAGACTATTGTACTAGGCATACAAAGTAAGAACTGGCAACCGCCTTTAGGTTCCCATTTTGTAGAAGATGAATATTGTTTGGCATACAAAAGCGTAGAACCACTTATTTCATTTTTCTTTATCATAAAAATGTGATTGAAGCTTATATTGTTTAAGTGGGCGAGCACTTTAACATTCCCAACACCCCCATCTGATATATATCTCTTAAAGTCATATACTTCCTTCTAGTGTAACACTTTTGGGCATGGTGTATATGCATCACAAATGACATCAAATAGTTTTGGTAATGTGAAAGCATCATGCCACCACAACTATCTAGAGAATGTGCTAAACATCTTATCTATATGATCATGTGTGTGGCCAACCAAAAGAAAATTGACTTTCACTTTTCTAAATAATCCTTGGTTGACCAACATACTTAGATAGCCAAAGATAGTTGAATTTTTGTTCTCTCTAACAGTATTGTCCAATTGAATATAGAGAATAGGGGGGAACGGTTGGCCCCAAGACATCAAAACTCGGTGAATCACTTTAACTGTTAGGTTAGGGTCATTGTGAACATTGGGGTATGTAATGAAGACATGAGGTCCAACTGACCTATTATAAGCCAAGCATCCCACCAAGTGCATTTGAACAAGGCACTCATCATTGATGTCTTTGGGGAGCGTCTGCATATGCGGTAAGCACATCTTCTTCTTGTCCATGCCATCGATCATTAAGCACATGTATTGTTCAGGCCTCTTCAAACACTTCTCTATATGATGCATCGCCTTCTTTCGTTCTAACAATTGTACCTCATGATGCTCATGTAGTAACTTCTTACTCATATCCTTTTCCATTGTTGTCTTCACACCTTTAACCAAACTTTTAAGGTTCGCACAACTCAAGCAATACCCCATGCGTACTTTACGCGGAATAATAACATTTGAAAACAATGTTCTCCACAATCTTGTGAATTGGTTGTATGTGACATATTTGGCACTTGATAATAGCATTTATGATCGATTGACATCATAAACTTCCTGACGTGTGTAATTATCAGAGAGGTGCATCTTGCCTATGGTGGGCATTACTTCACAATTTAACTGAAAGTAAATTTTCATCCAACCAATAGCATGTCTTCCAATTGCACCTTTCATACTTGGAACCTCTTTACAATTGACAATCTGATCCCCACTAAGAAGACGTTGGTGTACTCTATGTAGCCGCATGTTACTAACACATAGCGCAATTTTGAATGCAACTCTACATATTTGTTGCACAAGGAAGATATAATACTTGAATGATACTTTGATCCCCGAAGACTTGTCAAACACCAATTGCATATGTGAGAAGAGGTAAGTGTCTTGCTCATCACCAGTCATCGAAAAATAGTAATGCCTTAATTCCCGCAACTTTGCTTTTCCAATCATTGACATACAGCCACGAGTACAACATGTTTTATTGACATCAAATCCAAGTTGCTTATCTGATGTCACCAAGTTAAATCTGGCCAAACGAATTCTACGTGGGATTCTTCTAATATGCATAGGGCTTCCCAATTTCTTTTCTTGAGTAGAAATAGGGGTAACCACATTGGAGTCAATTACGTTGTTGTTAGGTTGAACGCCCATGATCTTCGATGTTTCATTGGCATTACCATCATTGCTTGTATCTTTATTGACATCGTATTCTTCGATAGAGAACTCTTCACATGAGTCGTTATTCACATGAGGTTTAGGAGAAGATGAGCTCAAACAATATTCTTTGACAAAAAATGATGTATCTGTCGACAGACAATACTCTTCAACCGAAAACGTTGAGTTTTCACTCATGGTGTAAGATCCAAACTGAGCTCTCAAAATTATGTGCTTAAGCTAATATAAGAGATTGAAACAAATGATAAGTGCCTCTATATACATAAAGCTCCCTCAATCTAATGTCTATAATATTTATTATTATATAAAATAAACAAATAATACAATAAAAAAGATATTGTTATTATATAAAATATATTTTATTAATTATATTAATAAATCTATACACTTGTCATTATAATGGACATAAAATTTATTTTATACCTTATTAATCATATAGTCTAAATTTTAATTTTAATTTATTGTATACAAATAGTATATTATTACAAATAGTTCAATAATGAAGATCACAATCATTTAAAAGTGACATTCCCCACATGTAAATTAACTTGTTATTCCCATAATGTATATTAAATAAAATATATATAGTCTTTATATACATATAGTATATATTCACAATCATTAGAGAGTCATAAATATGTTTGTTTTCCAATCTTCAATCATTGGTTCATTCATAGATCATAATCATTTGGAAGTGCTAAACCCCATATGGGAGATATATTAATTTATTCCTTTATTTATTTCACTTTAATCATAAGTTCATAATCATTTCGTGCTAATCCCCTATATCGTGACTTTGTACTAACCAAGCTACACTAACGACTAGCTAACGTAGGGGAACTAACTTGCATGTAACCCAACTTTGGTAGACTAACTATAGTTACTTTAACCACGGTTTTAAAGCCCTATAAATAGGAGGACCTTGTCATTTACGAGATCTCACACGTGCAATCGAGCACACAGAGCATCACCAACGCAAGAGCACACGACCATCTCCCTGTCACCATCAAGCACGAAAATCATGTCTTCAAAGAAGATTGAGCACACGGAGTCCAGGTATGCAACTAATTGTACGGACACTTCATGTTTTGTATCTTTTCCAACCATGTCCAAACATACATAGGTCTTGATTCAAACACAAACTCGATACGACGTATTGAGTTCCTGTAAGGTAAACCCCCAGCTTGAATTAAAATCAAAATCGGCGAAGAAAATCGACCTCACAATTGAAGAAGTGATCAACGACATGAAGTTGTCTCTCTGGAGAGCAATGCAAGGCATTAAGGATGAGCAACTTTTGGTGTCTATGTTGTCAAGGGTTGTGGCCAAAGAATTGAGCCTCGAAGACATGGTCACTGAGTTCAACAAGTAAGTCTTCTCAAATAGTTAAATGAAACAAATATGGGTTTCTATAAAGTTCTAATCTCTATTTGTGATTTCACAGTCATAAGGTGTATATGAAGATCCAAGAAGTTATGATGAAACAACATGGATGTATAACATGGGAACAAGTGACTGAGGAATACCCTATGACATATTCATATAAGGCGTTATCTGAGTATTTTATTGCATTCAAGGATTGGGTTAGTATTGGTCTTTATAATAAAGTTTTCTTAATTGTAGATGTTGTGTATTAATACTCGATGCCTTATTGTCTCTATTAGAAACCGTGTCGTGGTAAGAAACCATGAGAAGTCAAGGATATACACCACTTCCCAACATCCCTCCTTGCACATCTTGAGAGAGCCAGAAAAGCAAAGGAACGTAGCTTAGTCATGGCATACGAAATGAAAGAAGATGGCTCTTTCAAAAAAATTAGCCACAAGAAAGACATTACGAAAGATCTCTACTATAATGTGAATTGTGGTAGATGTCGTTGAGATGATCCAGAAAGTGCCAAAGAAAGAATATACACTACTAATTGCAAATATTCCTTATGGATTTCGAATGGATGGAACATCATACAATGATGAACCTTTTAGGTTCAAACAATTAGAAAAAATGGTTAAGGATTTTGCTAAGCTGACGATTGTATCCTTGTGGAGGATAGTCGTGTTTCATAGTATGGACCAAGGGTACTCGGTAGCTCAAGCATTGGGAACTCGTTGCCATGGCATCAAGAATCTTGCTTAGTAAGGATTATTTATAAGTCTCATTCACCATACCTTCGTTCCTAATTTATTGAATCTATTCTTAACTCTACCAATATTTGTTATAGGATAAAAACCAACGTCAATAGAGGACCAACCTTTCGGTTCGTGAATGCCATTGAGAACATTACGGTTGGCTACTTTGATGAAATAAAGAAACAAAGAATCAAGGAGCATTCTAATGAAGTCGAAGGTTCAAACCTGCTGGTATATCCAACAGTAACCCGGAAATTGCGACATGTCACCACGACAGAACGAGGACTTGTCAACCCATACCAAAAACCTCAACGACTTATGATACGTTTGATCAAAATGTTCTCGATAGAAGGAGATTGGATATTAGACCTATTTTTTGGCACAGGTATTCCTCGAAGTGGGTTTACGTTATTAAGATAATCAATACTGATTCTTATGGTTCGATAACTAAGTCTTCTTGCCCCTTTCTTTACAAGGACAATGTCAGCATGCGCATTGAAGCTAGACTTCAGAAACACTGTAGCATTGGAGAAGGACGAGGAGAAGGTTATATTTATAAATATGAGGATTAAGGCCTTGTGGGAATGCCTAGACCAGGACAATGAGATCGGTGCAAAGCACATCGCTGATACAAAAAGGTTTCAACCGGCTTCACGAGAGCTTATTCCTTTGTTAGCTAGGGAATCGGGGGAGCTAATTGAGCTTGATGACGACCTTATAGAATATCTTACGGTTGCTCAGCTAACAGGGAAAGACAATGCATAGATAGCTAAAGAGACTTCTCTAATGGATGAAGAGGATAATGACATTGATGATTTGATTACTATGTAATAGAATGTTTTGTTGATGAAGTGTAAACTTATGAATTGCAAGCTCTAATACAAATTTTGGGTTCTTCCATTGGTGTACTCCATTGTTTACATTGTTCTATATGTTTCAATTATATTCCTATATACTTGGTTTGTTGACTTATGACATCGGTTTCATCGCATCTATTGTTGACTCTAATAAGGAGAAACATGAATTAGTTAACCTTAAGGCTGATTTTAGTCAAACTTTACCTAAACATATTATCCCTGTTGAATGGTCGTCAAGATTGTCCATGTCGTTATTTGAGATCGGTTGTCGAGACTGTCGAATTGTGTCTAATATATAACTATCCATATATTATGGATCTTTGTCTTCTATTGCTGCTTAGAATGTGTAGTGTGTTCTTAATTATCAAACTATTAGGTTTGTTTGTCTTCCATTGCTGCTTTCATTGTGTAGTGTGTTGATAATGGTCTATGCCACACTACACCTCTCATCAATATCCACATGTTTCACACGCTTGTAGTCCCACTAGTGTTATCCTTCAGAGTTCGATCCCATGCAAATCACCTAAGGATTAGATTAGATCAACTTTAAACACAAGTATTGAAAGCCTTAATAAGTTTGTTATTTCAATAACATTATCCTAAGGTTCACTATCTTACATTGTCCACAATTATATACATACGAGTATTATGGGTCAAACTATAAATTATAACTCATTTTATTAGCATGGATACAATTACACCTCATATTTTTGCAAAACTTACCAAACAAATATAAGTCTTCATCTGAGTGTTTGCCATGTCGCACAAAACTGTGATATTGAGCCATTGTTGAACTTTATTATAATGGCATTAACATATCAACACATCCAAAGTTAAGTGAATTTCACATGTTCTCCACTCGAAGACCTATCATGTTTTATTAATTTTGCAAATTCTAATCAAGTTGTGGAATATGTGATACTAGTGCATCCAATTTTTGTAGAGAGGGTATATTTGGATATTTACAAAAGGAATCTACATGTGGAATGCGCAAGCCTTCCACTTGTGAACGCGAACGCGTTCTTCATTATTGTTACATTTTATGAATGATCTTAAGGTCTTATTGTCATCAAAGTACATACACAAAGCCAACACTTATTAATATGAATATTCTAGAGTAAAAACATACAATCTAGAAGGAAAATAAACAAGGTAATAACAAGTTCACATAATTATATGAGAAAATGGATTGAGGGTACAAGACCCTAATTCTGAAAAATGTTCACTCACCCCGCAATAGAGAGTAGTGAGTGATGAGTAATGAACAACTCCCAATGAGCGGCAAGTAATGAGCGGTGAGCGGCGAGTAACGAATGATGAGCGGCAAGTGACGAGTGGCACGCAGTGAGCGACAATCAGCAAGTGACGAGCGACAATCAACTAGCAATGAGCGGCAATCAACGAGCGGCAATTAGTGAGTGACGAGCAGCAATCAGTGAGGAAGAAGCAATGATCAATGAGCGACGATCAAGAGTAATAAGTAGCAAGTAGTGGGTAGTGAGCAGTGAACTGTGAATATTGAGGAGCGTTAGCGAGTAATGAGCAACGAATAACAAGCAGTTGTTAGCAAACACTAAGGAAGGAGGAATGAGCAACGAGCAACGAGGAGGGAGCAATGAGCAGCAAGTCGCGAGTCACGAGCAAGAAATCTGACGACAAAGAGTAAAAAAACAAAAAGAGGGGGAAAGTAAAACACAAAAAGGGGGTGAAAAGGGGAAAGAGTAAGACTAAAGAAGAATACATACAAAAAAAAAATTACCTTTGTTTTTTACATAAACTATATAAATAGACGGTTGAACCGGCTAGATTCCGGTTCGTAAGAAAACTTGGCCGGCAAAAGTCCCAACCCAACCGGAACGTTGACACTGTTCATGGGACTTTGCCTAACATTGGTCTTGACTACCCTTGTCAAATTAAAGTATTATTGTTGTATTCAATGTAGAGTACATCTTATGACCCACACACTCTCATCATGACAAGTAATGGGAAGGTATAATTATATTAACCATGCCCCCCTTGGATATATAGTGTTGATTCATGTTGATTATAGTGGATTTACTTTTAGTATTATTTGTAGTCTCATGATAATCTTGCCCCAACTCGCTTCATCTAAATTTTTATATCTTTCTTTCTCTTTTCTCAAATGGATGTAACACACAAATCTATCTACTTTGTGTTGCATGAAAACAATCTATTTAGTTCTCTAAAAGTTTGCAATTTAATGCACAATCTCTTCAATATGAAATGAGCATTGTAGCACCCATTAGGAGACTCATAGATTTTATAAGTTCAAGGGTAAGAGTAGATCATGTTGTAGTGTCACACTGTGTTTTTCAACTTCTCATCACATTCGTATTAGCTCTGTCCACATTGTCAAACTTGACTTATCCTTACACATATTTTTCTTTTAATCACAATGTCTACTCTCAATTGTAATGCTCATTAATAACATTCTTGAACATCAGTGGATCATTTATCAACTCTAGACACAATATGTGAAAACGATTCCCTTTGATCCCACATGTCATACTGGCAAGGTTGTCCTAAAATAACACATTCCCACATACCCATACTTTAATCCCAAGGACAATATATACTATCTTGCATGAAATAACGATTATGTGATACTATCTTCCTTTTCTTTAAGGCATTTATCCTCAATTGGAAGTATAGTACATTGACAATTCACAAAGCATCCATATTTTATTATTCAACATTGAAAAAGAAAAAGTTGCATCACGACATGGAAATAATCCAATATCAAATTCTTAGATGACCACATCAAAAACTATAGAACAATTATAAATCAAGGGTTGTGCCCTCATCCCATCATATAACCCCATTCGAAGTATCGTCACAAGTCTTTTGTACATCTAGTGTAGGATTTAACAAGTATAAAGCAACATCTAAGCATATGTTGAGTGAGTATAAATCAAAGAACTACATCGAAACCTGCTTTCTTATTCTACAACGTCTCACTTGGTTGGTTAAAAACGAACTTTTTGTAATCAAAATATAACCATTCACGTCCTAACATGTTGGCGAATATATTATCTAGAAGGTCATCTCCTATTTAAAAAACAAAAAATGTGTGGAAAGTAATAAGGATTTATTAAATAAGTGATCAAGGTAATCTACAAGGATATGATCCAATTGTAAAAAAAACTTATGAGTTCATCATATGATAATGCAAACTATCATTTCATGTGAGCTTATCATTTGGAAGAAATTTATTGAAATAGAATAGTTTAATTGGGTGTTTCTAAAATATAATTAGTTTTGTTGGATAAAATGTGTAATTTGACATATTGCTCTTTTAGGAGATAGCATGCTCTATCCTCCTTGAAAGACAAGAAATGGAACTTCAAGTCCACGGGGGTTTATGAACTATGATTCCCTTGACAATGTTGTATTCCTTTGGTAAATCAAATAATAAATACATGTATACCTTTCAAAGAGTAATATATGAAAGCTAGGATATTCCTTTGGTAAAACAAATAATAAATACATATATACCATTCAAAGAGTAATACATATATATCCAGGGCCACTCATAAATATGTCATCGTACTTAACACACGAGTTTAACATGTTACGATAACAACCTCAATCGAACGCCTTGTGTGTGAACACACTTGTTGAAGCACATGAAACTAAAACCCACTATTGATTGGTCATTTGCATCTAATGACGTGAATCTTCTACATATCCCACTCACTCTCCAATCATCACTAAATTTATTATGACTACTCATACATATGTCTAGACTCTAGACTCCATCTTTACACATCACTTATAAGTTATATATAGTTAAAGGACACAATATAAAGAAGCCATGAAGAGGGTCTATTAGTATGCCTTGAATAGGTTTCCCTTTAGTATGCCTTGAATTGAACACATATAATGATTCCCTCGAGAAACAACAATATCAATGTGAATTAAACGTGTTGTAATATTTCTTGCAAATTTACTTTCCATGTAGACATCTTAATGGTATGCTAGATTATATTACATCTTGAGACACTCCATTAAACTTTAGTTACTCATCAAAAGTGACAACCTATTTAGATACATGGTGTGTTACCACTCATGATTCTATAAACAATGGCAAGGCGGTGACATTGATGGAAGGAAACATGTATGGATTTTATGCATACAACGATCCCAAGAAAGAAGGATTGTGGGGGTTTCAAACATTTATAACATGAAAGATAAGTTAGTCGAAATTGTTTGTGTAAAGACATCATGTGAAATTTGGGTTTTCTAGAATACCCTTTAAGGTTTTCAATGTTAACAAGAGAAGAGGAAGATCCACAAATTCTATGTTTATCATTGTTAAATTACAATAAATGAAAGTGGCTAGGAATAAAGTTATTTTTTTCATAATCAACGAGTGAATATAGGTCAAGTTTTGTATGACGAACATCCAATCTCATTACCATGATGACGTTTATAATGAGTTTAATAGCCAATGGACTAAAGTGATAACAATGCTAAATTTTGTGAAATGATCACTCTACAAGGCAATTCACCATTATCTTAAGCAAGTTTTATTTAACGGAAAACTCTAGAATACCTTGAGCATTTTTATGTTTACTAGAATACCCTTTAAGGTTTTCAAAGTTAACAAGATAAGAGGAAGATCCACAAATTCCATGTTTATCATTGTTAAATTACAATAAATGAAAGTGGCTAGGAATAAAGTTATTTTTTTCATAATCAATGAATGAATATAGGTCAAGTTTTGTATGAAGAACCTCCAATCCCATTACCATGATGGCTTTTATAATGAGTTTAATAGCCTATGGACTAAAGTGATAACAATGCTAAATTTTGTGAAATGATCACTCTACAAGGCAATTCAAACATAATCCACGAGTTTAATAAGTTGTCACTTTTGAAACCTATAGTTGTGATTGATAGGGAGATGACTCACATCATAAGCATGTTACAAAGCGATGTGTGTGTTGGTGATGCATCAACATAATGGTTCTAACTTCTACTCAAGCAAATTGGATTTCTTTATTAAGTTTAGATTAGTTGTTTTATCAATGTCAAGGTTCTAGTTTGAATTAGGAAAAGGTACTCAAGTCCACATCCAAAATCAATTTTAAAATCAATCAAAGTTGGAATTTACCATATGCGTATATTTGACATCACTCATGATTTATAATGAATATTTAGTGATTTGAGTATTGTATTTTTAAAATTGCTTCTAAAATTATGCATATATTGTTACTTTGCAAGAAAATTGTGCCAACACATCGCCAAATACAACTTAGCAAAATGTTATAGGCTAACCATAATGAGCATAAGAACTTATATGAACGTTCCATGTCCAAATCATTGTGTTCTTTCAACCATTAGTTAGAGAGATTTCATACATACACAAATGTAGAAATGGTTGTGGGGTTTATCCATCAATGAGCAATGACTTCTTAGAATCGATTGATATTTTGATACATGTTTTCCATAGAACACGGTGGCCGCTTGGGTTCGATATTGTTATTTCACAATGCCTTTGATACCCTTATCTTGCGATAGGTTTCCTAACTTTCCAATGGTCAATGATCCATTTTAAGTTAAAGGTTATCTTCTTAATGCTCATCTAGTAATGTTACTGAAATCAACATAGTCGCGCATTGCATGATGCTTACCTATCGAGACACACGAGACTTATTTTTTAAAATTATTTCCTCCCAAATGAAATATTATTGTGACAATAACAAGTTCCAAGATGCATATATCTCTAGATGCATTGCAATGGATCCGCTATTCAGATAATTCAATTGCTAGTCAATGAGATATTATTGGTGTTTTATGGTAGGCATTTCACTATTATAAATATGTTTTCAATTTTTTTGGTCATCGGTACATTGAATGTACCACGATTAGGAATTTGTATGGTCTAGAGTCATTTCCAATAACCACCCAACCAAGAGTCTTGTACATTACCAGATCTCCAAAATCTAAAAGTTGTTGGCACAACAGTCAAACCCCTCCTTAACAATTCTTTACCCACTTGTATAGCGTACTGAAAAAAAAGGGATTTGCTTACTCGATTTTAGATGTGTAAATGTAGTTTCTAAGGTAGTTGCATGAGGCCTTTCGCTATTCGACATGTTGGTTGATGTGGGTATGGTGGTTGTGTTTTCATGTATGAGTTCTTTGTAGCCTTTGGGAATATTTCCATTAATACCAAGGTGAATCTTTTTTTTTTAAAGTACCACTAGTGGTTCTTTATTAGAACCAAACATGAAGCTTGACATTATGTTGAAGTTAAATCGTTCCCTTTTCCATAACGTTAGTATAACTATAGAAAATGGTATATTTTTGGATTATTCTCATTAAAAAATTGTTGACTCAAATAAAATATTGAAATCAATGAAGTGAAGGTCATGCATGTTATTGAGGTGTTTGCCATTATCTTATTAAGTTTATGAGAGTAGATGAGTTTAAAAGAACTATCATTATTGTGTCGTAATGTAATGGATATGGTGTATAGATTGTCAAAGCACATGGAACCAATTAAAATATGCAGCCAAATATTCTTCTTTAGAAAAAATAATAAAGTTCAATTTGCTAAAGAGTTGCAATCGTTATTGGCAAATATAAGTAATTTGTTTAATGTGAATTTTTCTAATAACATATTACCTTCGAGAAGGAAAAAATGCGAAGTAATGCAATACTATAAATACATATGTCATATGCTTCTACTTCCATACTTTGCACGTAATGTGACATGTTGCTAGGAACAAGGAACAAAACTTTTGTAAGGGTAGACAACAAGCATATTCTAACTCTTGACTCAACTCTTTCATGCAGCATTTGAATATTGCTAATATAAGTGTATGCAAGTATGCATTCACGCTTCATGGAAATTATAAACATTTAAGAAAGTTGGCATTGATTAACATGACTCTTGAGTAATTTCTTAAATTCAAAATATCCTATGCAAAAGACATTTGCATTTCATGCTATGAAATTGTTTTGTTAGAAACTCACACCTTTGTTGATTACAACAATTGACAATAAGTGACTTATATTTCCATAACATTTATTATTAAGCTAGACAAAAAAAAATTGAACACACAAGCAAGGAAGGTGTGTCACATCAGACTAGACAAGCAAAAGCAAGAGATTCTTCATGCTATGTGAATATGTGCTTTATTTTACTACTTAGTTTGTCAAAAATATGATCAATCCTAACCCAAATTCTTTGTGTGTCTCAAATTCCTAAAGTTGTTGGCTAAACCAATATTAGACTATGAAGAACAAATCAAATTAAAACAATATAATTTAAGAAATAAAACTAAAATGATAAGATCGGCACTTTAGAGAGGGATTCAACCACTTTCTAGCATTTCTCCATGGAAAGAAAACTTCTACTGCCTTGCATTTAACACACGCCTACAATAACAAAAACATTCAGAGATGCACTTTATCTCTTGAAAAACTTGGGGACTTTGTCCCTTTGTCCTTGGAGACTTGACTCCATCCCTAATAAAAAAAGTAGGGTTACTACTAGCATACAAAATGGTTCTCTTCCAAATCATCAACAAGTTTGTTCTAACTCATTTTTCTCCTATTGATGTATGTAATGTTTACGTGCCAAAGTTATAGCAAAAGGAAAGAAGGTAGGTTTTCCCTAACAACAATTATACTGGACATTTGTCTTGAAGAAGTTGAAATCAATTGTAGCAATACAACTCGTACATATAACATATACCTTGGGGCATAAAACGTTGGTCTCTTAAGGTAATACATGTTGCTTCATACTAGTTATCGTATTGAGTTGGTCTCTCCAAATTCTGTTCCCAGAGAAAAAGAAAGGTTGCTTGTTGCTTTGACTAGATGAGTCTCTTAAAACACAAGACTCCTAGATTGGCGAGGCTTTGTCCGCTTTTCTTTTCCATGTGTTGAAGTGTGAAAAGGGCTTGGAAACAATTGATAATTGCCCATTTACGACTTCTAGGGGGGAAAATGGGTTTTAGTCCACCACGATGCCACATGAAATGAGGAGAGTAAAGAATGAAGTGATATATCTTTTAAATATTTAAGAATAAATGGAATAGAAGTCAATGAATTCATTTCTTTATAAATGGATCATCAAATGAACCCATTGCTTCCTAGAGGTAGATCTATCATTATATTTAGTGTGTACTTCCCTTACTACATTAATCACACCTAATGAAGCAATTAAGCCATTCATCATATTAAGTCATACCCACTAATCAGATACATATTGGGTTGATTAAATTTTACTAACCATATTCAGCACAAAATTCATTTGACACAATGGGTAGTACTAGCAATTGTCCCAAATCAATGGCTGCAACATCAAATGGTGTTTTCCAAGGCGATAATCCTGTCAATTTCGCGCTTCCTCTTCTTATCGTTCAAATTTGTCTGGTTCTAATCTTGACTCGTACCCTAGCCATTTTCCTCAAACCCTTTCGACAACCTCGGGTCATCGCCGAAATCATAGTATGAATCTAACTCAATATTTTTTTTTTCTTGCTATTTGGATCATAGTCCAAAATCTGAACTATATATTATTGAACTTTTATTTGGGCAATTCATCAAAATACCCTCTAGGTTTTTGGACATTTACGAGAATACCCCCTAAGTATCATACTTCTAGTAGTTTATAAAAACATTGAGGCGTATTCAAGTAGATACTCAAAATGTTCGGCCTATTTTTGGCATTTCCCCGTTATCATAGGCAATTGTTGTGATAGGCTATATTAGGCTATATTAGGCTTATTTTATTGGTGTATTTCACATTATGGTTGCTTGAATGGTATTGTGTTGAGTTTCTATTTGTGTGGCAAAGCATACATAGGTAGGTGCAAGACTATACCTAACTAGGTATGTGAAATTGTGTACGTAGAAGTTCATAGTAAAATGACTTGACACTTGTATGTATATGTGTGGCAAAATGCCTAAATTTTGTAGGGCTACATGATGGCAAAATGTCTGAAAAACCAAAACGTGCTTGTTGAATGTACATATGTGGGGAAAATATCTACAACTTCTTATACATATGTGAGAAATGTTTCCAAAACATCTTGTATATGTGTGGGAATTGGGATATATCCATCCGAAATTTGCCCATTTGTTACTTCAAATAGTGTCATTGATTTCTTGTTTCAAATATATTTATCATTTGGGTTATGGGAAACACACAAATGTTTGAATGATATCTTGACGAAGTTCTTTACGGCCATTGTTGGTCGAATTCTATCGTAGTCATCACTACTATCTCGTTTCTAATATTATGACCATGGATTCAAGCTTCGGGTTTTGTAAGTTATGCAGGGGGGGATCTTGTTGGGACCGTCAGCCCTCGGAAAAAGCCACACATTCACGAACAACATCTTCCCGAAAAAGAGCCTAGTGGTGCTCGAGACTATAGCGGACATCGGCCTCATCTTCTTCTTATTCATGGTCGGGCTCGAACTCGACCTAAAGGCAATGAAGAAAACGGGACGGCAAGCAATGACAATAGCGGCGGCCGGGATCACAGTCCCATTCATTGCGGGGGTTGGCGTCTCGATCGTGTTGCACAACACCATAGTGACAGAAGGGAGCTTCCCAGCATTTCTCGTCTTCATGGGTGTGGCATTGTCCATCACGGCATTCCCGGTGTTGGCAAGGATCTTGGCGGAAAGGCGGCTATTGACAACGGATGTGGGGCAGATGGCCATGGCAGCCGCAGCCGTGAATGATGTCGTGGCTTGGATCCTATTAGCCCTCGCGGTCGCCCTATCGGGATCTCACAAGAGTCCCACCATCGCCGTGTGGGTCCTCCTCTCGGGCCTCGCCTACGTTATCTTCATGTTCCTCGTGGTTAAGCCCATGATGGGCATCATCGCACGGCAAGCCATCGAGCACGAGCCTGTCCAAGAAGTGTACATTGCGATAACCCTCGCCGGAGTCCTTCTCGCGGGCTTCTTCACCGATGCCATCGGGATTCATAGCATCTTCGGGGCCTTCATCTTCGGGCTCATCATCCCCAAGGAGGGCCCATTCGCCGGAATCCTGATCGAGAAGATCGAAGATCTTGTCACTATCCTAATGCTTCCTCTCTACTTCGCGACGAGTGGATTGAAGACCAACATCGGCACCATACACGGGGCGCAATCCGTCGGTCTTTTGGTTCTTGTCATCACTACCGCATGTGTAGGTAAGATCATGGGCACCTTCACCGTGGCGAAATTGTATAAGATGAATGTGAGGAAGTCCTTTACCTTGGGCTTTTTGATGAACACCAAGGGTCTCGTGGAGCTCATCGTCCTCAACATCGGAAAGGATCGCGGGGTAAGTGGCCAATCCAAATCAAGTGTGAATTCAATCTTTAAAACATCTAGACAATTAGGTGTGAATTCAATGATCTTTAAAACATTTAGACAAATTAGGTGTGAATTCAATCTTTAAACATTTAGACAATTAGTTGTGAATTCAATCTTTAAAACATTTAGACAATTAGGTGTGAATCCAATCATTAAACATGCAGACAAATTAGGTTTAATATTTTACATAGCTAACTCATTATGGTATAACTGCACCCACCTCCTAGGGGATAAAGCTTAGTATAGTCTAATGTTATGTCTCAATCCATTTGAAATTATAGATGTAGCTGAATGTTTGGTTCATCTTTTAGGTCCTGAACGACGAGGTGTTCGCCATTATGGTGATAATGGCGCTCTTCACGACCTTCATCACCACTCCGGTGGTGATTGCACTCTACAAGCCGGCACGCACTCGTGTACCATACAAGAGGCGGACATTGTACCTCTCGCCCATTGAGAGGAAGGCGTCAGACATGGACCCGGAGCTCCGTGTCCTCGCGTGCGTCCATGGGATGCCGAATGTGCATGCCATCATCAACGTGGTAGAGGCAGCGAGGGGCACATCCCAGCGGAGGCGCCCATTGCACATGTACATCCTCCACCTTCTAGAGTACTCGGAGCGCTCATCATCCATCATGAAGCTCCAGAGGGTCCGCCGGGATGGGCTACCGTTCTGGGACAAGCAGCAACACGAGGTCGACAATGTGGTGATCGCGTTCGAGGCGTACGGACAATTGAGCAAAGTCACGGTCCGGCCGATGACTGCCATCTCGCGGTTCGACGACATGCACGAGGACATCTGTGCCACTGCGGCCGACAAGCGTGTGTCCATCATCATCTTGCCCTTCTATAAACACTCACGGCCGAGTGCAATGAGCACGAACAATGCCATGTGGGAAGGGCACAGCGCAGGCCTCCGCCACGTGACCCAGAAGGTGCTCCTTCACGCGCCGTGCTCCGTCGCAGTGCTCGTGGATCGGGGCATCGGGATGGCATCGTTCTCCTCGTCTTTTGTTGATCGGCATGTTGGAGTGCTTTTCTTCGGGGGCCCGGACGACCGAGAAGCGCTCGCTTTCGGTTACCGAATGGCCGAACACCCCGGCATTAAGCTCAGTGTCTTCCGATTCGTATTCAACGATCTCACCGACATGGCTAGTACAGAGGTATCCAGTGATGGTCACAACAACAACAACAATGCCGGCCATGTGGCAGTGAATTTGCCGTCTCATCCTTCGGGATCCGGATTCTCGATAAATTCCCGGTTCTCGCACGGGGGCCACGACACCTTTGATTACATGGTGGGAGCGGACAAGATAGATTGGGCGAAGGAGACGAAGATGGATGAGGAGTGCTTAGCATTGGCCAAGTCGAGGCAGCCCAACGCGTCACTCTCGCCATTGCTGTCCCAGATCGGGGGCGGCCGCAGCGGGGAAGATACCCTCCAAGGGGCTGGGGTACAAATAAGGTTCGAGGAGAGGGTGGTTGGGGCCAGTCCGACCGGGGCAGCGCTCGAGATAGCAAGGTCTGAGGGCCTGAATCTCGTGATCGTGGGGAGGGGGAGGCGGCCCTCCCCGCTCATCTCGGCCGCATTCTCAGGGCAGCATGCTGAGTACGTGGAGCTGGGCCCGATCGGCGAGGCGTTGGTGGCCGCACCCGAGATCCAATGCTCGGTGCTGGCGGTGCAACAGCACGATCCCGAGCTCGTGGAACCCGGGGAGGCAGGGCAGCACGAGGCCGCCGTGCCCTCCGAGAAAGTGGTGGAGGTCTCCACCCCGTCCATCAAGGCCGGCAGGGGCCTGCGCCAGCTGTCCTCGCCCAGCGTGGTCGTCATCACCGGACCGACCACGGGAGGGGGTTCGGTTACCACCGCGAGGGAACAAGAGACTTGACTCAAGCTCCGGAGGGTGGTGAACGGTAGAGTTGACTTATAAGCAAAGTCAACGTTAGGGTAAAAGGGGGGGAGGGGAGGAGGGATGAGGAGGAGGGCATACAAGTGTCATTGTAATATGTCATCAAATCAAAACAAATAAGTATGTGCATGTATGTATGTATAAGTTTCTTCTCGCCGAAAAGGTTTTCCTCTTCGAAAGGTTGTCCTTGTTTGTACATCTTTTTATACGAAGGCCCGATGACCCAACATTGTGCTTTCGAAATTGCACACAAAACCGACGAAACAAATGGGCATTTCCTAATCACTCCTTTTTCATGCTCTTACGGAAGCCCCATGAAACAATGCACATGCAACAAATATTTCCGTGAAACAATGCACAAGCAACAAATATTTCAAGCTTGTTATTGCTACAAGGCAAGTATCAATGCATCGCCCAACTTGAATTGACTACGCTTAGGGTCATCGATATTCAAACGAAATATTTAAGTGGCTCACAGAAATTGATGGTGTGATTATGACTTGTTTGGGGTTGAAGACAGGTGATTTTTAGACAAATGCAAATAACCATGATAGTTAATAATGCTTGCATTATAATGTTTTGATACATTCCTTGTTATGCCCTCAATTTATGGTTGGACTCAAGACCAACAACAACAACAACAAAATGTTAGGAAGGAGTTCCAACATTTAGGACAACCAAAAGGTGAGTTGGGACAAGTTGGGATAGAGAGAGCATGGGCCTCACATTGTTGTTGGGGCTAGCCATTGGGGCCTTAGAGTTGGGACTAGCCGGGACTAACCATGGGGGCATGCCTGTTGGGATGAGGACTAGATTGTCTTGTGAATCCTAGTTAGTTTTGGGACAGTTTTGAAGTTTGGACAAACTGGGCTCCCCACACTCTCGAAGATTTGTATTTTAATTTGTCGGATTTACAAAAAGAAACACATGATCTCACCTTAGGTTACTATGACCTATTTTCCTTTGCTAAGAGGGGGCATGGTCTCCAACATTCAAGTTTGAGGTTCCTCCACCCCAATCACGCAAAGGCTACACCACAACCTTCTAATGTTCTAGAACAACTCAAGTACATATAGCAACACACAACCTACCCACATGTTCCTCCCAAACTGTTTTCCTTATTCCTTACTAGTAAACATGGGTCGTCAATCTGCCCTTCGCATCATTGTGCCATAGACCAAGATCATGATGGTCATTGGGCCGGTGGGAGCATGGCCTAGCTTGCTATGGTAAACCACCCCAAAGATAGTAGGACTACCGCTTTCGGCTTAGTGGACACATCTCCACGAGCTCATAATGGAAATGTGTCCACCCCGGACGAAAATAGCAGTCCACCTTTGTTTTTCCAATCTTTCTCGAGCCTATATATGTCATCGTAATGAGGTTCGATTTGCAACAAATTTCTTTGAACATGAACTATTTTGTTTTGGCTTGTACTCCTCTCTCTCTCTCTCTCTCTCTCTCATGAAACACTCGAGAACTAATAATAATGCAACTTGTTTGAAAATTTGAAGCCTGCTTAGTTTTTTATATATATTGTCAATTCTAATCTCGAGGAAACATAACAAAAATCATTAATTACGGGAAAAGCTAACTTCCATTTTCTTTATTTTAGTTTAGAAAATAGTCAACCACAATATCATTCATTGTGATCATAATGACTTTGAATGGGATAGATAGCGTAATATCGACACACACTTGGGATACTAAAGACAAGTGGCAACTAAATAACATGCACCTTCCTACTTTTAAGAAAACGTAAAGAGAAAAAGAGATAAACAAAGGCCGGCATACACACACTCACACATCCTCAGATACCGTTCGAGAGAGAAGGGCTACACAATTTAAAGAAAACTTAAGAGAAACGGCAACAAGGGATTAATTGCAGTGTAAAGAGATACACTTTTGGAAGTTTCGAGTAACAATGGGCAAAGCTATAAAAGTATATACATGTACACA
Organism: Azolla caroliniana; assembly: GCF_043228905.1. Taxonomy (NCBI): domain Eukaryota; kingdom Viridiplantae; phylum Streptophyta; class Polypodiopsida; order Salviniales; family Salviniaceae; genus Azolla; species Azolla caroliniana. The sequence goes on from NW_028230438.1 coordinate 16,983,280, forward strand.
CTATAGTACTTGGAAGGCAGTGAACTATAATTTAGTATGAAACATTAGGCTTGATTTTATCATTGGGCAAGTTTCCTATATGGCAACATTAGTTTTACCACCACCTACTAACATAGTAGCCAGTAGTAAACATTAACAATTCACTTATTTACCCATTTACCTTGAATTACTAGTTCAACAAGTAGCTCTCTTAAACTAAACTTAGTCGATATTAGCTAATGGCTCATAATATGTATGCAAAGTTTAACTTAGAATATTGAAATTACCATATATTTTGAAGATTGCATATTTGTAAATATAAAGACTTTAAATGATTATAGAATATCAATATTATTCGCAAACCAATCATTCTAAACAATTTCATAGGTATGAATACTCTTGTCCAATTTTTTTGTCATTGTGGTATCAAGTCGAGTGTGAGCCTAAAGGTATTAACTTGAAATTTATTGCAAATTGTCTATGAGTAGATTCCTTAACATGACTAGGGGTGTTTGATGAGTGCTAACAATAAGTGTTAAGAATGATATTTTCGCTAAAAGTCAACATCACTCATCCTAGTTGTGGTTCTTGATAACATATTATGTAAATTTTCCATGTCTAACATGCAAAGGTTTATCACATATTTACTTCTAAGTTCTGAGTATATTTATTGAAACAATCATGTAAATATTATTTAATTATGAACACTATAGCCCTTCTCACAAAAAGAACATGGGCATAGGTCAACATAGAGAATAGACTAATTTTATGTGCAACGCTTTTGTATTTGATGGTAGACATGGAGTGAAAGCATATCTACGAAAGTTAAAGGGAGTAGTAATGTGGCAATTTTCTTTATTGGAGCAAGTGGTAATCCTTTCCTTGGTGGAATGTCCGTCTTGCGTATTGGCAATTCAACATGTTCCATTACCCATGTCGTATAGTGTAGTTAGTGGGTGACCATACTTCATGGTCACACCCATTGTAAGTTGTGTTTTTTACACACATTTATTAATATAATTGTGTGTTTTCACCAAAGAGAGAGAGAGAGAGAGAGAGAGAGAGAGAGAGAGAGAGAGAGAAAGAAAGAAAGATATATTAACGTCTTCTAAGGCCAAATTTGGCCCATGAGACAAATAGGTTACAACAAAAATGAGTGTTTATCCAATCATCAAAACTAAAAATAAAAGAAAATAGCTTAAGCTAAGAAAGTTCTAGTAGTGTACAAAACTTTGCACTAAGCCTAATCTCATTTCCACCCAAGTCTCTCAAAAAGAAGTGGGGGGTCAAAAGTTTTTGGTGTGGGTGTGACCCATGGTCCCGATGCATAGAGTGCCCTAGCCATGGCTTCTAGGCGGTGTAGTTCATGTTCCCTTATTTTCTTTATTGCTTCTACATCTCGTCGAGTTGCTTTGAAACCCGGCATCTGAGGGCGTTTGGTTCTTCTTTGATTTTCTGCTTCATCAAGGAGAAGTCCGAGTGGTGCAGGTGTGTCGACATTCATTGTCTCCCCCTGTTCCTGAAAAACTTCATTTGTTATATGTTGGTAAACATTAGCAACATTATTATCAACGTTTTGTAATTTATTCTCTCTGTGTTGTTTCAATTCTAAGATGTATCTACCTAATTTCTTTATATCTAGTGTATCTAATAGTTTAGGGAGGGTGGGAGAGGAACCAAGTATGTCTTGGTATTTTGCCCTTATCTCGGCATAGGTGGGGCATTTGCATGTAAAATGGTACTAATCCTCTATTTCTATGTGGCATAACCTACATATCCTTTCCTCCCTAGGGACTCCATTAGTACGTCCATTCTCAATCTCAAGTTGGTGAGATGATATTCTAAGTTGACCAATGGCAACCCTTAGTGCATGTGGTAAGAATACATCTAGATATTTTGGGCGCGTGATAAAACCTAACTCAGAGAAGTGCATAAAGTGTTCCTTATAGTACGACATTTTAGATGGGAGTGGCTCTAGTGGGGTGATCCATTTATACCGAGTATAAATTTGCCATATTTCTTGGCGTATTACTTTATTACGGTCCTCATGAGAGATTAAAGTGTTATCAGTCGTGTGGTCGTACTTAAGGGGGGGGAGGTTAGTAATGTCTAGACCGTTGGCAAGAAGCCAACTCACCATCATGCCATACCATGAGCTAGTATAGCCGGACTCATACAATGCTCGAGAAGCCTTAAAGGCTTGGTGGGATATTCTATCAAGTGTTGTTGGTTATGTATCCTGTGTATAAAGACTACCAGTTGAAAAAGTGCTTCTACTAACATAGGGGGTAGAGTGAACTCAGCCCTAATAATGTCATGTGGGACCGACGATTTGCTTCGGAGTTGGCGTGATAAGATCATCACCAATGGTCTCTCTAATTGCGTCCACATGAAAGATGGTAGTCCTGGGGCCCAAACCACTTATGCATACATGAGAGAGGGAGTCACTAATGAGTCAAAGAGCCACCCTTTAGTTCGTAGCTCTTGGAAGTATGCTTGGTGGCATTGTCTCTTGAGGAGTGAGAGGGAGGCATGTCCTTTTGTAAGTCTATCCTTCGCTGCTTGTGTCATCGAAAATTTACCTGAGCGGGCACTGAAAGTGACTCCGAGATAGACATATGATCCAACCACCTCAACTGGGCTATGGGAGATAGTTAGGTGACACTTAGCTCTAACTTGGGCCGACGTGTGGAAGATAAGGACTTTAGTTTTCCCTAGATTCACTACCAATCCTCGTTGTGTGCAAAAGTCATCTAAGGCATTAAGGTGCCTTTGTAGGTCATGTTCAGATTCAGAGAGAAAAACTATGTCGTCTGCATAGAGCAAGATACGCACCTGCGTATCCCCAAGGACTACTCCATTGCCTCCCTTACGAGCAATAAAATCTGTGATCTCATCAATGTAGATCCCAAAAAGAGTCGGAGATAAGGGGCAACCTTGTTTTACACCAATAGTGCTAGTGAAACTATCGGATATGCCGCCTGGGCATCAAACACACCCGGACACTTGTTCATATAGTGCGTAGATGGCCCAAACCATGTCATCTGGTATCCTCAAGCTCTTAAGCCTATCAAACAACCGCTCTCTAGGGACCGTGTCAAAGGCTTTGCGGAAGTCCACAAAACAACAATATAGTTTCTTCTTGCGAGCCTTAGTCTGGTCAATTAAGCATCTAAGTGTGAAGATATGGTCAATAGTGGAGAAGGCTCGTCTAAAGCCAGCCTGTTCAGGTGCACGAAGATTTAAGGTCTCCATATACTCGCTAAGCTCTGCCTCCATTACTGCACCATATAATTTAGCAAGGGTATGACCTATCATAATGGTCCTATAAGTATTTGGGTCCATGGGGTCCCCCCCTTTATGTATGGGGGCCACTGTGTTCATGGTCCATTGTGATGGAAAACCCTCTGCGAGGGCACGATTGAAGATTAGAGTTAGCAAGGGAACTAGGCACTCTCTCGCGTATATGATGTGTTCTGCTCGCAATCCTGTGTGGTCCATGGACTTCCTATGTTGCAATTTCTTTATGACCTTCGTGACCCTAGAGGTCGTGAAGAGTGTCCCCACAGTAGGTCGGGGAGTAGAAGGCATTGGAATGGGTGGTTGGTTTGGGATGTGGTAAAATCTCTCTGTATAAGTGTGCCAAGTTTCGGGATCTTCGATGGGTGTTTGTGGTCTTGGTTCTGTTAAGGATCTTTGTATCGATGGAGTAAGCTCCTCGATGTCGTGGCGGGATTTGGACCGTCGTATACCCTCTTGATGGCGAATCGGGTGGAGATGGTTGTCGGATACCTCCGAGCCTCACACTCACTCAACGATTAGTAAATGATTAAGCACGATATCTCTCTCACTCTCTCAAGCTCTCTCTCATAGACAATAGATTAATAGATATAGACAATAAGAAGAAAGAGTATGTCTATTATTAACCCTCTTTGCTAAGAGGTCTAGCACCAACAAGGAGAGAGATTAGTGTTCTCTAACTTAACACTTCACTAATCTCTCTTAAGCTCAAAGGTTACAAGAAGGAGGAGAGGAAGCTCTAGCTCTAATCAATAGGAGATCTTTACAAATGGGAGAACCCCCACAAAGCCACTATTATGTGGTTTATATAGCTTTCACGTTTAGGGTATGGGCCTTTCACACTCTGATGTCCTTTAGCCCTCTTTCCTCTTGTCATTCCCTCTTCGTAGGTCCTTTAACCATATTGTGTCCTTGTTGATGCGCTCTTCTTCACAACTAGTCGTGGTGTTATCCAAGGGCTTAACATCTCCCCAAACCTAATGAGTGCACACTCCCGAGTGCACTATGGGAGGGGAGCTTCGAGTGGTAGTTCTATGGGGCATTCAGACTCTTAGTTGCCAAGTCCGGTCGGGGCCTATGGCCTTAACTTGGGCGGGGTATTTGGTCGATGTGCGCAGTTGTCGAGTGTCCCATGCAGTCCTGGTATAGTCGTGGGTGGGAAGTCGGCTTCGTTTCGGGACCCAGAAGCTAGTGGCACCCTTGTGCCAACCTTGGGCGTTTGTGAGTGCTTTTCTGACTCGCCAAATAGCACGTTCTCCGCGGCGTGGTCCTTCGGTGAAAGTTGCGTGGACGTTCACCCATTTGCGTGGCGGAGATGTCTTTGTTCCGATGTTAGTGTTTCTCTGGCCGTGGGTGGCCGGTGGTTGTGCGCGTTCTTTTTGGTTGGGTGGGTTCGCACTCTCGAGTTTGTCGACATCGGTGGGGCGTGATTCGAGAGTTGTTGTAACAAGTTTCTCGGACCTCACACCATTTGCAGTTTGGAAGGAGACGATGTTCTTGCTTGGCGACAGGAGACATTTGCTTATGTGACACCAATCCAAACCGAGGAGGCATGGGGTGTACAACACTTTTGGTGGGAGGACCCAAACGCGAATTGAGTGGTCACTATATTTTGTCTTGATGTTACACACGAAGGTTCCGAGGCAGGGCGATGTAGAACAATCGAAGCCAAGGAATTTATTGTTGCATACTTCGAGGTTTGGGGAACCTAGATGTTCCCACGTTTCGAAGGAGAAAAGGGTTAGTGATGCTCCAGTGTCGATCACCGCTGTTAGAGGTACACTGTCGGCGAAGCATGGTAGGTGTGTTGTCACATCAATAGAGGTGCGTTGTGGTCTCTTACAAGTCACCGCCCTACTCCCTTGTTCATAGAGTTTGAATTGTTCTGGGAAGTCCACCTCTGTCGAGGTCTGCCGAGTGGTCGCATCCTCTTCCTAGCGTGCGATTCGTTGCACTAGGCCTGCATCTCTTACGTCTGCCTGTTTTGGTCGGGTTACGAGAGTGGTGACATTAAAACACGAGATCGTGTCTCCATCCTCATCGCGACACTTTGTACCAATAGGGTACATTGCATCGGTCGTGGCGAGGGCATGCACCCAATTCATCTCTGACGCATCAGAGGCTATGGATTGATCCTCTCTTTCTCGTGCGTTCTCCGCCTTAGGATTAGTGGATTTTTGAGGAAACGGTTGACCGCTAGCCAAGATTTGGACTGTCTTTGTAAGGTTACACGCTAGGAGGTTAGTCTCGAACTCGGTGGTTTTTGACCAGTCGTCCACGAGAGGGCTGCCTTCTTGTTCGTGCACCTTTTGTGTGTATGCTTTGATGCGGAAGGTTTTGTTGTTTTTGCGCATGTAGATTGTATCATTCCCAAAATCCATGACGAGGTGGCTTACACGTAGGAATGGTCTCCCTAGTAACCACTCGTAAGCCACATGATTAGATGATCTTGTGACGACAAAGGTGAGATTGAACTCGACCCCGTGGATAGTGAAGTGGTGTGCAGGGATCATGCCTTCTGGCCGTTGGATAGACCCATCTGCCATTCAGAGTTTGACATCCGAAGGAAACATTTTTGGGCTCCCCCACTTACACCAACCTTCGTAGCTGACTATGCTTACCCCCGCTCCAGTGTCGATGATCGCGTCACACGTCATGCCATTGACGCAAACGGGGAGAGTGAAACTAGTGTCGTCGCTTTCGAAGTGAGCTTCACATATATCGACCGGCGTTCCTTGGGGTTGTTTGGAGACTGTGGTCGTATGAGGGATGAGTGTGTCTATCTTTTCTCCATAACCCGCTGACAGGCCTCCATTGAGGTGCCGATGGACGTCATGCCATGGTTGGATGTCGAGTTGGAGCAGCTCTTCAAGTGTGAACTCTATTTCCTTAGCGAGTATAGGTTGTAGTTGGGGGTTGTCAGTCACGAAGGTGCTGGTGTAGCTCTGTACTTCGCGCAATGTGAGTCGTAATTTCAAATTTAATATTTGTTGGAGCAAGACCGTGTTGACTTCTTTGATTGGGGTAGATTGGGAGATGGGAGTGTCGGCTGGTGTTACGACAAGGGGGGGTGTACCCGTGTGTTGGGGTGCAGGATTTACCCATTCTTCAAGTTGGTCGAAGTTTAGGCTCGGAAGACTAAGCGATCTTTCGCACTGTCCGTGTCGGATGAGTTTGATGTACTCTTCGACCTTTTGTTTTTCAGCTACTGGGTTTGGGTATGCTGCTAGGTGTGCCGACAGCTCTTGGTTAGGGTTTATGGGTATTGTTTCTACATCTCCCTCCGGTTCTTGTTCTTGCTTTGAGGCCTGCGTGGATGCATTTTTTTTGGATTTTCGTCTCTTACGCGTAGTCGTGTGGAGGCCTTGGTCGTGACACTTTAAGTTATGAGCTATTCTCTGAGCTCGTGTGATGACGTTGGCGCCAACCGTTGATGGTACGATAGATAACAAGTTTGCGCCAATCCTTTTCTTTTTTTCTGGGCAATCGGGTACTAAGTGATCTTTACCACACCCTAGGCATGATGCTTCTCTTTGGAACCACTCGATAACGTCTTGTGACTGTTGAGTGAGACTTTGCACTGGTGGTTGTGGGGTTGTTTCGAGTGAGGGGTGTCGTGGTCGTTGTGCCATCGAGTTGTAGTATTCATGTTTGGTTGGGCACTCGCTAACCATGTGTGGGCCTTGGCAATTGAAACATTTCAATTTTGGCCTCCTTAGACCACTATTGTTGCGATATCCCGTCAACGGCCCTTGTTGTTCTCCTCTCAAGACGTAGACCGGTATTTGGTCACCTTCGAAGTCAACAAAGTGGGAAAGCACCTCTTCTTCAACACCATACCCCTGGTATGCTTCATATTCGGGGGTGCCCCCCCCAACCTGAGTTTGGTTATCGGTGGTATATTCTAGTTCAGCGAGGCGAGTGCCGATACGCGGTAGTGGGGGTTGTTGGGGCAGTATTGCTGGTAGTTGTGGGCGGCTTAACGGTGGAGGTGAGCGTGGGTGCTCTACCATTGGTGTTTGGCTATACCTTCCGTTTGGGGCTTGCCAACAGTTCTCTTGAGAATGCATCACGAAAGCTTTGCACCACTTACAGTATTGCGGCCGTCGTTGGTGGAGGAGGGGGCACTCATACCCCGTGTGATGGCCGTGGCATACTGTACACCTTACATTTTCTCTTTGGGCGTATGCTTGGGGTCTTTCTATACGGGGTGGTCTCGGTGGCATCGGTAGAGTAGGGTCCGAGGGCTTCTCACGGTTGTTCGTAGGCGCTTGAGTGGGTATCCGTAACCCGCTCATTGAATCCTCGAAGGTCATCACTACCGTGCAAGCTTCAGTGAATGATCGACACATCCTGACAATCAGGAAGTTTTGCAGCGTTGGATCGAACAACCCATTGATGAAGCGGCTCATCAATTTGTCATCTGACATCTTGTCGCTCGGGCTACAACAATGGTGTAGGCTTTTCGTGCAGCGTATGTAGTCCCTAACCGTCTCGTTTGCTTCTTGGTTGAGGGCGAAAAGTTGGTCGATCGGGTTCCATTTATTCCCTCGACGAGCGAAGTTTATCAAGAAATCTTCGATGACATACCCGAAGTTCGCGACGATGTCTTCATTCAAGGTTCTAAACCAAATTACGGCTTGGTCATCAAGTGTAAGCCCAAATGCAGTTACTTTGGTAGTCTCTGAGAGGGGTTCATAAGCGCGGCATATTTGTTTGAACCTCTCGACGTGATCATAGGCGTCACCGAAACCGAGAAAACGGGGTACTAGTTTAGAAATGGAAGCACTCTTCCCGTTGTCGTTTGTAGGGTTTCTCGAATGGTCCGTAGGTGCTCGCCCTTTTTCCATCAATGCCACGAGGGTTTGGATGGATTGTAACGCTAGTGCGAATTCGGTGATTGGGGATGTCGAGGCAGTTTGGTCGGGTGTAGGGGTCGTGTCCATACGTGGTGGTGTCGGGTGTCGTTGCGTGTGGGCATCGTTTGGACTGTCGCTCGTTGTGGTCGAATGCGGCGCGGGGCTACGCTCATGGCCTCGACGGTGCATATGCGACGACGCTTCTAGGAGGTGAAGTTTTTGTTGCACTCGTGTGAATCTGTCTTTCCTTTCTGCCAAAGCAGCTTCGATATCTCGGGTGATGCTTTTCGGTTGTCCTCCTTTCGGGAGTTGTACCGCCCATATATTGATTTCTTGTTCTATCACCCATAACTCTTGTGCGGCATCCCGTATGTGTTGCTCTACGTTGAGTGGGTATGCCATTGGGCTCTCATGTAGTGGGGGCGTGGTGAGAGGTGCTTTAGTTCCTAGGCTCGATGGGAGGTTCATGTTTGGTAGCGTCCCCGGAGTTAGCCACCCTCTGTGGTACCGAGTCGGGTTAGGTGGGTCAGCATCGTGTGTTTGGTTGGTTTGGGTGGACTCCTCCTGGCGTGTGGATCGGGTTTTAAACATCTCTGTCCATAAGGATCCGGCCATGTTTTCTTGTCAAGCTTTTGTAGGTTCGTCGAACTTTAAATCTTTCGTTGAACTTTGAATCTTTCGTCGAATGATGAACCTTCGTCGAATGATGAGGGTTCATCGAAGGATGAACCTTCGTCGAATGATGAACCTTTGTCGAATGATGAGGGTTTGTCAAATGATGAACCTTCGTCGAATGATGAAGGTTCGTCGAATGATCAACCTTCGTTGACGGATGAACCTTCGTCGAATGATCAACCTTCGTCAAATGATGTGAACCTTCGTCGAATGATGTGAACCTTTGTCGAAGGATGAACCTTCGTCGAATGATGAAGGTTCGTCAAAGGATGAACCTTCGTCGAATGATCAACCTTCGTCGAAGGATGCGAACCTTCGTCAAATGATGAAGGTTTGTCGAAGGATGAACCTTCGGCGAATGATGAGGGTTCGTCGAATGATCAACCTTCGTCGAAGGATGCTTCTCTTATCGAACTCTGTTCTTTCGACGAACTTTGCGTGAGAAATTTGAATTTTTTTGGCACCAACGGTCGTTTCGTGTCCCGTGGGATGATCGTAATCCATGAGAATCGCGGTGGTTATGCTTCCCCTTTAACGGCTCAATCTCCACAATGTTTAGTGTTAACCGAACGAATAGCTTGTTGATGTCCGGGCGATTAAGAGGGGGTAGTTCAAAACTTCTTTTTAAAAAACAGAAAATCAACTTAATTAAACTATGAATTAGTGAGAAAAAACAGAAAATCAACTTAATTAAACTATGAATTAGTGAGAAAAAACAGAAAATCAACTTAATTAAACTATGAGTTAGTTAGAAAAAACAGAAAATCAAGTTAATTAAACTATGAATTAGTGAGAAAAAATAGAAAACCAACTTAATTAAACTATGAATTAGTGAGAAAAACACAAAATCAACTTAATTAAACTATGAAATACTGAGAAAAACAGAAAATCGACTTTAATTAAACTATGAAATAGTAAGAAAAACAGAAAATAGTGGTTCTCTTTTGATTTCTTCCTTCGTTAAGTGGGTTGCCTTCGAGTTTTCGACTACTCGAAATAGGCTTCAAGCGTAGGTCGCATCCTCGACAGCGGCGCCAAATAGATGTTAAGGATCTATGTATCGATGGAGTAAGCTCCTCGATGTCGTGGCGGGATTCGGACCGTTGTATACCCTCTTGATGGCGAATCGGGCGGAGATGGTTGTCGGATACCTCCGAGCCTCACACTCACTCAACGATTAGTAAATGATTAAGCACGATATCTCTCTCACTCTCTCAAGCTCTCTCTCATAGACAATAGATTAATAGATATAGACAATAAGAAGAAAGAGTATGTCTATTATTAACCCTCTTTGCTAAGAGGTCTAGCACCAACAAGGAGAGAGATTAGTGTTCTCTAACTCAACACTTCACTAATCTCTCTTAAGCTCAAAGGTTACAAGAAGGAGGAGAGGAAGCTCTAGCTCTAATCAATAGGAGATCTTTACAAATGGGAGAACCCCCACAAAGCCACTACTATGTGGTTTATATAGCTTTCACGTTTAGGGTATGGGCCTTTCACACTCTGATGTCCTTTAGCCCTCTTTCCTCTTGTCATTCCCTCTTCGTAGGTCCTTTAACCATATTGTGTCCTTGTTGATGCGCTCTTCTTCACAACTAGTCGTGGTGTTATCCAAGGGCTTAACAGGTTCCCGTAATCTCTTCCATGCAGTGGCACAATCGCTACTCATGAGCATGTGGTAGAGTTCCCAATATTGGGATGCCTCCCATGCTCGTCTCTTACGACGTGTCATCTTGCGCATTTCTTTACGAGCTTGTACTGAGGTAATACTACCACTGAGTTGCGATATTGTAAGTTGTCGATGTAAGCACCTACAATCCTCATCATACCATCTATTTTGTGGCATAGATCCTACTTTACCTTGATTGGAGTGTTTCGTGTATGGGAAACTGCTAACTGTTGCAGAATGAAGGATGTGTGTGAGTTTCGTACTAAGGCTCTCTAAAGGTAGGGAGGGATCAAGGGAGGAGAGATGGGCTTGAACATGTCGAGCATATATGTCAGAGAGCTCATGTGTGAAATGTATTGTGATGTCATGGCGTGGTTGACTAGAGTTGGTGATGTTAGAGATATCACATTTTATCTCGAAGTATAAGAAACTATGGTCTGCGCCAATAGGACATGGGGCCACTCGGAAGGAGTTAATCATGTGGGTAGCTTCAGGGCGTCCTATTAAATAATCGACTGTGCTTTCCCCTCCTCCATGTGGGAAACATGTGAGCTCTTCTGAACCTGGCCACTTGGCTAAACCATTATATATGACCATCTGGTGCCGACTACCGAGTTCGAGCAAATGATGGCCAAAGCTCGTGGCGTCTGCACCTTGATCCTTTGATCTACGTGTGGTGTCTATGTCTGAAGGATCGACATTTACCATTTCTAGGTTTCTATTCATTTGAAATATTGTGCATTGTTGGGATTGGGTTCTCGCATTAAAGTCTCCTACAAGGAATACTTCGCCTTGGGAAGAATATCGGATTATGTCATCCGATAGAGGTTCATATGGGGAAGGCCCATGTGGCACTCCGTCATTAACTAATCTCGCCTTGCTAGCCAGATTATAACGAGAGACTTTCGGGGGGAAGTAACAAATGGCAAAAATTACTGCCTTGTCCTTGCTTGTGGAGACTTTCACCCACATAAAACGAGCTTCTGGGTCTGTGCTAAGTATTTCTATCCTATTATGTAGCTCCCTCCGAAACAATATTGTGAAACCTCCAGATCCCCTGGTAGTGCATCGACGTGAGGTTTGTCTAAAAGCCGACTCCCAACGGAATCCTTCGACTCGTGGGAGTCCCCTATTTGGGGTTTGGTGTGTTTCTACTAGGCAAACTATATCTGATTCCTTTAATATCCCCTCTAGGCGGCCGGGGTGTGTCCAGAGTGCGCCGTTACAATTCCATAAGGTCATCCTAATTGTGTTTTCTGTCACATGGGCCACACGCCGTCAATTAGTAGTGCGATCATTTATGATCACTCGCCCATCTCGATAAAAGGCGCGATGCCTGTCTTTGCGAGCTTGCATAACCTTTGGCATACAACTCTTGCGATGCTCAATTTGCATCTTGGTGAGGTCTTCATCGAGATAGATAGGGTCCCCACCCAATCCTCGAAGAATTGGTCTCTTCTTAAAGAAAGTGATTCTAGAGTCTAAGTCTTTAAATTGAAGAACTAAGGCTCTCTTCCTAGTTGTGTCGCGTCCGGCCCTCCAAGCTTTGGTGATAGGTAGGGTCGTTGTGTACCCTAACATTTTCCCGAGTGTTTGTGCATCCTCGTCCGGGGATGCACCTTCCTTGAGCCCAGTGACATGTTGAAATTCCGTGCTCGGCCACAACCGAGGAATAGGATCAACTCACAGAAAACAGGAAATACAAAATACACGAAGACTATAGAGAGAGGAGTACACAGGATATTTTACGTGGAAAACCCTAAATGGGAAAAACCACGGGAGTCCTCAAACTCCAACTATCACTATGAACAGGGATGTACAATGGTGAAGCTTCAAGGCAACAACCTTGAGCTCACTGTCTTCGCCACAGGCGGCGGCAATACACAGAGGCAACGACCTCTTCGTCTCTCTCTCTCTCTCTCGCTCGGCTGCACTCACTTCGCTCTCTCTGCTGAAAACATAAAATGAGCAACAACAACTACTGTTTGCCCTAAGTCATATTTATACACATATGACTTTCGGGCTATTTACAAATATAGCCTCAAGGGCTCTTGGCAAACATATTCACAAATATGTCCCCGCATCCGGATCTCTCTCCGGGTACATTCGTCATCCGGCTCCGTCACCGGGGTCTTCATCATCCGGCTCCGTAACCGGGGTCTTCAGCATCCGGCTCCGTAACCGGGGTCTTCATCATCCGGATCCGTATCCGGGTACTCTTCATCCAGCTTCATGCCGGGTACTCTTCATCATCCGGTTCCGTAACTGCAACCGGGCTTGCCGTCATTCATCTCCGGACATCCCATCCGGAGGGACCGAAATCCCAACAAACTCCCCCTTCACTTCGGCATGGGATGTCTCTCCAACCCGACTCTCTTTCGGCACGCTCCCAGCTTGTCGGGTGTGAGCACTTTGGTCAGCATATCTGACCCGTTCTCTTCCGTGTGGATCTTCGTCAGCACGAACTCCTGGTCTTCTATCCTTTCCCGGATCCAGTGATATCTTCGCTGGATGTGCTTCGTCCGGGAGTGATAGGCCGCGTTCTTCGCAAGGTGGATGGCACTCTGACTGTCGCAGTAGAGTCGGTACTCCTCTTGCCGGATACCGAGCTCTCTAATGAAGTCCTTCATCCATATTATTTCCTTGCCGGCTTCCACAGCCGCCATGTACTCCGCCTCCGTGGTTGACAGCGCAACCGTCTTCTGCAGCCTCGACTGCCACGAAACGGCTCCCCCTGCATACGTCATCACATACCCTGATGTGGACCGGCTGGTATCTGCATCAGCCGACATATCAGAGTCAGTAAAGCCGTCGAGTTCGGGCTTACCGGAGCCGAATCGGAGGCACACGTTCGCCGTGCCCTTCAGGTATCGGAGTATCCACTTGACCGCGTTCCAGTGCTCTTTGCCGGGATTGCTCATGTACCGGCTCACCACTCCAACTGCATATCCTATGTCCGGTCTCGTACACACCATGGCGTACATCAAGCTCCCGATGGCTGAGGCATACGGCACTTTCATCATATCCTCCTTTTCAGCCTTTGTCTTGGGACTTTGCTTGCTGGACAGCTTGCAGTTTGCCGGGAGGGTTGACCCGACCGGTCTTGCTTCCGACATGTTGAACCGTTGAAGCACCTTTGTCACGTACTTCTCCTGTGACAGCCACAACTGCTTCTTCTTCCGGTCCCGGATGATGTGCATCCCTAGTATTTGTCTCGCCGGACCCAAGTCCTTCATTGAGAAGGTTCGGTGAAGAGCCTTCTTCAGCATCCGTATCTTGACCTGGTCCCGTCCGACGATCAACATGTCGTCCACGTACAGGAGGAGTATTAGAAAGTCTCCTCCTTCGAACTTCTTCACAAACACGCAGTGGTCGGACTGCGTTTTGAGGTACCCTTCGTCGGTCATGAAGGAGTCGAACTTCCGGTACCATTGCCGGGGAGCCTGCTTCAGTCCGTAAAGGCTCTTCTTCAACCGGCATACCAGGTGCTCCTTCCCTTTCTTCTCGAATCCTTCCGGTTGCTGCATGTAGATCTCTTCTTCGAGGTCACCGTTGTCGGGGTAGTTGTGGTTCGTGCGGCGAAGTCGCGGGGACTAAGGTTAAGGGGAGTTGAAGAAACTTAAGTTTAATAAGGCTTGTATGGTGATGATAGAATGTTTAAGGATAGTAAGATGAAGAGTTACAAGTAATGTGTGTGTGTGTGTGTGTGTGTGTGTGAGAGAGAGAGAGAGAGAGAGAGAGAGAGAGAGAGAGAGAGACGAGCATAGATAAAAGATAGAGACAATGTGTGATTCAAGAAAGAAGATTGAGACAAAGTATGATTCTAGAAAGAAGATTGAGACAAAGTATGATTCAAAGAACAAGAGTATATGATATAAGCATGATGTATATTAAAAATATAATATTTTACCAACTTTACAATCCTTGATCGCAAGATGAATCTTCTCAATACCGACCCTTGATTTGAACCCTCGACCTCCACTTTGAAACGAGAGGTTCTCCACCCAACGAGCTAATCTTCTTTACTTGCTTCTATTATTTTCTCACTCTCTCTTCTTTGATTCCTTGATTCCCTTTTGTTTTCCTTTCCTCTCTTTTTATAAGTATTTCCATGCATATGGTAATGTCATGCATGTAATGCATGAGTTTCATCTTATGCATGATCGCCATTTGGCGCACATGCATTGCATGTGATGCATGATAGCCATCATGCTCATTTGAGCTCCCATGTATTGGGATAAGTATAATGATGGATATAACCCTAAAACAAATAACCTAGCTTAGTGGTGTATGGTTTGTGCTTGATATACAAGGTTGAGGGTTCAAGTTCCTCAATTTTACTTAATACAATATATAGCTTCATTCTTATATCATGAAGCACATTTATTACACACTTTTACAAATAAATAGCCTAGCCTAGTGGTATGTACATTGTACATCGTATATAAGGATGTGGGTTCAAGTCTCTCAAATATTATTAAATACAACATTTAAGCTCATTTTTATATCGTGAAGCACATTCTTCACGACACCCACCCCCTCTGAACTTGCACATTGGTTGTGCAGAGTTCATCCAACACTTCTTCCGATTCTTTTAGTTCTTCTACTTCTTCATAAAATTCAGGCTCTAATGACTCCCTCCTTTTAAATATTTTAATCCTTTTTCCTGCAATTGGGATACGAATTTCTGTCCCATCTAATTCATTGAGGAAATATGTGGCTTTATCTGTTATTTTCCTAACTTCATAAGGTCCAAACCATCTTTTTGCAAACTTCCGAATAGTACTGTATTGATTATCTAGGCTATTATCATATACTAATACCCAATCTCCCTCTTGCATCTTTCTTGGTCGTATTCTTTTCATCTTGTCAAATCTGTCCTTATTCTTGATTCTTGCCTCTTTCAATCTAGTAGCTGCTTTTTCTATGTCTTCTATCCTTGATTGAAGTTGTCGTATTCGAACCGCAAGTAAATCTTCCCTACTCATTTCTGATTCCCAAGGCAACACAGCCCATGTAGTTATCTTTTCTTCAATTGGCATTATTGGCTTCTGTCCTGTGATTAATTCTGCAGGCATATATCCAGTAACAGTGCTGTGAGTTGTCCTATCAGCCCATAGTGCATAGGGTAAGGTTTTTGGCCAATCACTAACCCGTCCTCTACATGCCTTTGCCAAAGCTTTGACTATTGGCCCATGTCCCCTTTCTACCTTTCCATTAGCTTCTGGATTGTACGCCGTTGTCAAAGAAAGCCGAATTCCTATTTTGTCGAAAAAATCTTGAGCTTCCGCAGAATTGAGTTCTCCCCTATCTGCCACTATCTTCCCGATACATCCATATCTACAAACAATGTCCTCCAAGATGAATTGACATACTCCTAATGTCCCTTTTGTTCTCAATGAACGACCTTCCACTTGATTTGTTAGATCTTCTCTAGCAAGAACCAAGTATCTCTTTTGTCCTACTCCAAGTGGCATTGTTACCAAATCTATCATCCACTTGTAATGCACCCCCGGTGAGTATGTTGGGTGTAATTCATCACAAAATTTTACATTTGAATAATATTGACAAGTGGGACAAGTTTCCACATACTTTTTTATTTGCTCATAGTATCGAGGCCACCAAAATCGTTCTTTAATCTTACTGAAAGTGGCCCACACTCCTCGATGACCAGCCCATTCTTTGTCATGCAGCTCTTTGATTATCTCCTTTCTTTGCCCTTCAGAACCTATTACTCTTTGCGGGTTTCCAGTCTTGGTTTTCGGATGTCGCCATAGATATCCTTCATACAGGAAGAACTTATGGGCTTTCTTGCGAAACTGTGCGAACTCTTTTCTAGATCGACCTTTGTACTTGTCAGGGGTTTGTAGGTATTTTCCTATTTCCTTGAATTCATCTTCATACTCCTCTTCTAGAAACTGCATTCCTCCTTCCCGAGTAATGCTTGTGGTAAGTACTGTTTGTTCTTTGTCCTCATCGTCCGAGTCTGGAATCTCCTCTTCCTCATACCTTGCTCTTGATAACATATCTGCTACTGCATTTCTATTCCCAGAGATATGTCGAACTTCAGGGTTGATTGATCTAATATAGATACACCATCTTAACATGGCTTGATCTGGAATATCACAATTAGCTATGATACCCAGAATAGGCAAACAATCTGTTTCTATTATTACTTCAGCACCAATTAAGTAATCTCTGTCTATCTTTACAGCTGTTACTATCCCCCATAGCTCTCTTTTCACCTGTGCATATTTTCTTTGTCGACCACTAAGAACCTTTGCCCCGAATCGGACTGGATACCTTTCTTCCCTATCTTGTTGGCTTATCACCCATCCAATTCCAATGGGACTAGAGTCTACTGTGAGATATATGGGCCGGGTGTAGTCTGGTTGCTTCAATGGTGGAGCTTGTGCCAAGTAGTACTTCAATTTCTTCATTGCCTCTGAATGCTCTTCACTCCATTCAAATGTCTCTCCTTTTCTTAGGAGTCTATATAAAGGTTCAGATAAATGGGCATAATGCGGAATCCATTTACAGTAAAAAACACATACCCCCAGAAATCTTCGTACTTCTGAGATGGATGTACATTCCTCTTGCATATTTTGAATTGCATTGACTTTGGTTGGGGATGGCTTTCTCCCATACGGGCCACACATATGACCAACTATTAATATCTCTTTTGCCCCAAATATTGACTTCGCCCCTGATAAGGTCAAATGCACTTCTTCCATCCTTGATAGCACCTTCTCACAATCCTTGATATGATCAGCAACGAATTGACGGCAACCACTTTCGTCCAATTCCTCATTCTTCTCTTCCTCCTTGCATCCCTTAATTGGAACATCATCTAGAAAAGGCATTGTAATATGAGGAATAAAATCACGAAGTACCTTGTTCATTCCATTCATCATATGCGCCACTGAGTTGGTCGCTCCTTGCGGCAAGGTGCACATCCGTACTAACCCTATAGGTGTCTTGATAGAAGTTATATCTCGACTTTTGATAGCAAGTTGAAATTGATCATACCCGGAATAAAGGTCTCCCATTGAATATATAGCTTTTCCTGCAAACATCTCAGCAAACTCATCCACAATTGGCCCTACTCCCGAGTTTCGGATTGTTACCTTATTCATGGGTTGCATATCTTGGATAAATCGGAGTCGCCCATCTTTCTTTAACACAGTGAACCATCGACTCGAGTAAGGAGCGTTCGATGGTTCCAAGATACCCATCCTTATCTTTTCTTTCAAAAGTTCTAATAGTTGAGGGATTCTAGCCCTAGGCATGGGTATTGGCTTAAAGTTCCATGGAATATGAGGGATAGTGAATATAACCATGGGCTCCACAATTTCTGGATCCACACACCCTATTTCTTCCGGTTGGAATGCGAACGCCTTTCCATGCCTTTTTAACATCTCCCTGAACTGCTTTTCTTCAGCGGGTAATAGGAAGTCACCCCCTCCTATTTTCATCCCTTGTATTGTTTCCGGAGTAAACACATGTCCTACCTTTCGTGGGTCTCTGATCATTGGCTCTGTGGCTGCTTCTTTGATTGCCTTTTCACTATCCCCTGGAAGTGGAGCAGCAATAGGACGAACCTTCTTCTCCACTGTCTTGTATTTTGTTAGTACATATGCTTCATGATCCTTTCGAGCAACTTCTTCAATGACCTCATACATCTTGATTGAATGGACAGGAACTTGGATTTCGTTGTCTTCTTCCATTGCTTCCAAATGAGTTATTGTATCTTCAAAACTTAATTCTTCAAACATATCCTGAATTTCTTCATCATCATCTATTAATCCAGAACACTTAAAGTACTCGAAAGCATTTTGTATTTTATTATTATTTACTTTTAGTATAAAAGTAGCACCATTAGATGAGATTGTACAAGGAATATCTTTATTTACATTATTATTTATGGGGTTTTCTTTTATGCTCGGGCTATCACAGCCCCTACCTGTAAAAGCCCTATCTAAAAATCCTGGGAAAACTCTTCATCCATCTCTTGAATTGGATGTTCCCTCAAGCATTCTTTGTTTCTTTCATGGTTGGGCCTCACGGTTAAGAATTGGACAGTCTTTCTTCCATCTTGACTCTTGATTCTCGCGAAAGCCGAACCATCATCAATAACCTTTGTTTCCATCCTCACTGCGGTGATGTAGGGCTGGCCAAGGATGACGGGGTAGGTTGATCGATCCTGTACAAAGAAATTTTGATTCACCGAGACATCACCAATTGTTACCTTCACACTAGGACATGCTCCGAATAGATCCTCCGTAGTTTCTGTGGCAGCTCTTATTTTCCACCCATGATTCTTGTCGATCGGCCATCGTCCTCGAGCGTAAAATTCCGATGACATCATGTTAATCTCTGATCCATGATCGATCAAAGCAATACATGGAATTTGCTGCTCCCCAATTTTTGCAGGTGCCTCCGTTGTTGCTCGAGCCCAATGGTCCCTTGTATAGTGACTCCTATCCCCTTCATGGACGCCAACATCATTCTGGTTTTTTACACTTGCAGCATTGATGGTGCTACCATACAAATCTTGGAGTGTTGCTGCACACCCTCCCGTAATTTCCTCCGTCACCTGTCTCTTCCTTCTAATAATATCTATGATAACTTCATGAAATTCTTTCTTTGCTATACCCAACACTTCTCTTAAAGTAAATTCTACCTTACTATTTAATATTCTTGTTTCTAGTACCTTTTTTATATCCGTCGTTGTTTCTATGTCTGAGGCAAGCTTGAAAGATGGGCCTGTCTTTCCTTTTACTTTATCAGCTTCCTTCGGCTCAATAGCACCCTTTTCCATCTCCCTTCTCTTTTGTTCTCGTGTCTCATGTCTCTTTGTCGGATCAGCTTCCTCAGCTCTCTTCCGCTTCTCTTCCACTAGCACATCTTGTGCATTCACTTGGGCGAATGCTGATAGCGCGTCTACTGGATCATTCCATCCAGTGAAGTTTCGTATTTCATCTCCCGCTCTTTTTAATTCATCCACTCGAACCTTCCCTTTTCTTGCATAGTCCATCACATCTTGCCAAAAGCCAGATCCACCATATGAGTCTTCTACGCGCAATCCTAAGGTTGCCACGGATTGTATCGCTTGAGTCGTTTCTCTCTCGGCATCTTCCATTAGCCTTTTCATTCCTCCTCGCCCGAAGTTGAGTTGAAGTGGTTGTCGAGTCTCAGTTGAGTGAATCTTGCCATCTTGATAGTAGATTTTATTATGATTAAGAGCATCCCTATGCTCTTGACAATCTTTCTTCTGGTGGTCGATACTATCACACCACATACACCTTCGGACCATTCCACCTCCCTGCCTTGATGAAGTCGAGCTTTGTCCCGATTCTAGCTTCGTCACTTTGATCGACAAGTCTTTCATGCCTTTCACTAATTCGTGTAAGAGTGATTCTTCTACTTTCTTTTCTCCCGACTCGTTCCCCGTTTCTTCATCATTTCTGTCGGGCAACTCCATAAACCATAACTTTCTTTTGCAGAAATGGGCGCACGCCCTTTTCACCTCCTCCCAATCTTCGGTAAGTCCACTTGGACTATTCTGATCTTCTAAAAGCATTCCCAAGTCCTTCCTGTCTTTAATATTAGTAGCTTGTAGAAACAATATTACTTTATCTGGCATTATTATATTTCTATCTCTAACACTTAGTTGCTCAAATCTTTCAGAAAACTCTTTTAATACTTCCAAAACACTTAAATGTTTATTAGACTCTACCCAATCCATGAAAGCTCGCCTTGTCATCCTTGACATATCGTTGAGGTTGTATTCATTGAGTAATGCCCTTTCGAATGTTGTCCATGTCTGATTCTCCCTTTGGAGCTCTTGGATCCTCTCTTGTAGCCCAATCGCAGCGACTCGACTAAAGCTATTAATTTTTGTAGCTTCGTCGACACCGCGTTTAAGCATTTCTTCATTATAAATCTTCAGAAATCTTGTTAAATTTATACCTTCGAAGATTCCTACTCGTGCGAGAATATTGTCGACGGCTTTGTCGATGCTTGCCATCATCCCTTGTTCCCGCATCACTCGTTCCATCATCGTACACATAAGCCTCATTTGCTCCTCCATTTCTCCTCGTCGCCGCCTTCACGTCGGGTTCACCAAATGTGTCGGGGTAGTTGTGGTTCGTGCGGCGAAGTCGCGGGGACTAAGGTTAAGGGGAGTTGAAGAAACTTAAGTTTAATAAGGCTTGTATGGTGATGATAGAATGTTTAAGGATAGTAAGATGAAGAGTTACAAGTAATGTGTGTGTGTGTGTGTGTGTGTGTGTGTGTGAGAGAGAGAGAGAGAGAGAGAGAGAGAGAGAGAGAGAGAGACGAGCATAGATAAAAGATAGAGACAATGTGTGATTCAAGAAAGAAGATTGAGACAAAGTATGATTCTAGAAAGAAGATTGAGACAAAGTATGATTCAAAGAACAAGAGTATATGATATAAGCATGATGTATATTAAAAATATAATATTTTACCAACTTTACAATCCTTGATCGCAAGATGAATCTTCTCAATACCGACCCTTGATTTGAACCCTCGACCTCCACTTTGAAACGAGAGGTTCTCCACCCAACGAGCTAATCTTCTTTACTTGCTTCTATTATTTTCTCACTCTCTCTTCTTTGATTCCTTGATTCCCTTTTGTTTTCCTTTCCTCTCTTTTTATAAGTATTTCCATGCATATGGTAATGTCATGCATGTAATGCATGAGTTTCATCTTATGCATGATCGCCATTTGGCGCACATGCATTGCATGTGATGCATGATAGCCATCATGCTCATTTGAGCTCCCATGTATTGGGATAAGTATAATGATGGATATAACCCTAAAACAAATAACCTAGCTTAGTGGTGTATGGTTTGTGCTTGATATACAAGGTTGAGGGTTCAAGTTCCTCAATTTTACTTAATACAATATATAGCTTCATTCTTATATCATGAAGCACATTTATTACACACTTTTACAAATAAATAGCCTAGCCTAGTGGTATGTACATTGTACATCGTATATAAGGATGTGGGTTCAAGTCTCTCAAATATTATTAAATACAACATTTAAGCTCATTTTTATATCGTGA
Organism: Azolla caroliniana; assembly: GCF_043228905.1. Lineage (NCBI taxonomy): Eukaryota > Viridiplantae > Streptophyta > Polypodiopsida > Salviniales > Salviniaceae > Azolla > Azolla caroliniana. Next base: position 17,004,858 of record NW_028230438.1, read on the forward strand.
AGCACATTCTTCACGACACCGTGAAGGAATGCCATCTTCACGTCCATCTGTTCTACCTCGAGGTCCATGCTTGCCGCTATGCTCAGCACCGTCCGGATGGAGGTCATCTTCACTACCGGGGCAAATATCTCGTCGAAGTCGACGCCCTTCTTCTGCTGAAACCCCTTCACCACGATCCTGGCTTTGTATCTCGGGGGGTTTCCGGCATCTCCCGGTTTCAGCTTGAACACCCACTTGTTTCGAAGTGCCCGCTTTCCTTTCGGCAACTCCACAAGTTCATATGTGTGGTTCTCGTGCAGGGAATCCATCTCGTCCTGCATGGCACTCAACCACCTGCGGCTCTGGGTGTCATGTTTTGCTTCTTCAAAGCTCTCCGGCTCCCCCTCGTCAGTTAGCAGCACGTGCTCTGGTTCCGGAAATCTCCGGGGGGCCCTTCTCTCCCTTAGAGGATATCTTCGTTCCGGAGCTTCGGTAACCGGTTCTTCCGATTCTTCTTCATCCGAATCCATTTCGGGATCGGGGCCGGTTCCGGTATCATTTTCGTCTTCTTCGGCGGGTTCTGTTTCTTCACCGTCTTCGGCCGGATCCTCGAGTGCTAACCGGTCCCTTGCCGGTCGGGACTGCTCCTCGTAGAGTTGATCCTCACCGGTCGACTTGGAGCTCTTCATCTTCTTCTCCGACTCCAAGTCGGCGAGTGTCTTGTCCTCCATGAAGATGATGTCTCGACTCCTGAATATCTTCTTGTCGACCGGGTCCCATACTCGGTAGCCGAACTCGTCGTCGCCGTAACCGAGGAATATGCATGGCCGGGTCTTTGGATCTAGCTTTCCTCTCCGGTCCTTTGCCACATGCACGTAAGCGAGACACCCGAACACCTTCAGATGCCGGTAGGATACTTCCTTACCGGTCCACACTTTCTGCGGCGTGTCTCCGTCCAAAGGTACTGAGGGTGATCTGTTTATCACGTATGTCGCCGTCGACATTGCCTCAGCCCAAAACCCCTTGGGTAATTTCGCATGCGCCAGCATACTCCGGACCCTCTCCATTATGGTCCGGTTCATCCTCTCGGCCAGCCCGTTCAGTTCCGGTGTCTTCGGCACAGTAAACTCGAGCCGGATTCCCTTCGAGCGACAGTACTCCTGGAACTGCCCCCGGTATTCCCCTCCGTTATCCGCTCGTATCGCTTTCAGCTTCTTGCCGGATTCTCTTTCCACTCTCGCGTGGAGTTCTTTGAAGACGGACAATACTTGGTCCTTTGTCTTCAATGGTGCCGTCCACATCTTCCGGCTGTGATCATCAATGAAAGTCACGAAGTACTGGGCTCCGCCATGTGACTTCGTTTCTACCTGACACACATCAGTGTGCACCAACTCCAGTGGTGCGCTACGTCTCGTCGGTGGCCTTGAGTGGAAGGAGGTTCGGTTCTGCTTACCGGCCAGGCAATCGGTGCACTTCTCCAGGTGCACATGCTTCACTGGAATAAGGTTGTCTTCTGCAAGCCTCTTCATCCCCTTCTCACTCATGTGGCACAGTCTCTTGTGCCACAGCTCACCGGCAGTGTCGACTGCCACGTTCAGCTCTTCCGGACATAACCGGGCATTCATCAGGTACAGTGTGTTGACCTTCCGGGCCCGAGCCACTATCAGGCTCCCCTTGCTGAACTTCATGACACCGTTCCGGATGCTACCCGTGTAGCCTTCATCATCTAGCCTCCCGGCCGAGATCAGGTTCAATCGGACCTCCGGAACGTGTCGCACATCCTTCAACAGCATCTTGCATCCGGTTGATGTCATCAGCCACACGTCTCCTATGCCGGCAATCCGGCATGTACCTTCATTTCCCATCCGGACACAGCCATGCTCACCGGCTGTGTAGGATGAGAAGTATTTCTTCTCCGGGGTCAGGTGGAACGACGCTCCGGAATCGACCACCCAGGTCATCTCGTCACCGGCAAGGTTCAGCTCCCTCTCTTCGGTAATGAGCATTATTTCTTCTTCACTTGCCGCGAGTGCCGTCGTTCCTTTCCGGTCCTGCCCTCGCCGATCCGGACCTCTCCGGTCCGTGGCTCCCCGGTATGCACCGTTTCTCTCCGGTGACTTCTTCGAGTCGGTGTCGTCGGCTCCGTTGTCCTTTCGGTAATGCCGACAATTCTTCCGGAAGTGCCCCGGCTTCCCACAGTGGAAGCATGTGGGTCTTCCTCTTGACTGCGACCGGGTCCCCGACTTCTCCCGTCTTTGCGGACTCCGGTTCCATTGTCTTCCCCGTTCCGATTCGGTAAGCAGTGCCTTCGAGTCGGAGACCGGTTCTTTATCTTTCCGACGCGCTTCCTCATTTAGAATGCTTGTCTTTACCGTTTGTAGAGACAAGTTATCTTCGGTGCAGGAGGTGCTGAGAGTCACCACCAAGTTCTCCCAGCTATCCGGCAATGTACACATCAGGATGATGGCTTGCATTGCATCCTCCAACGGGAACTTGATCGCCGCAAGCTGATTCACGAATCCCATGAACGTGCTTACGTGTTCCACCATACTCTCGCCGTCCCGGTACTTGAGGTTCACTATCTTTCTCATCAGGGAGGTCCGGTTCAACGCATTCTTCCTCTCGTAGAGGCCCGACAGCTTCCTCCACATCTCATATGCGTTGGTGTCGTTCGCCACGTGTTGTAGAACACTCACGTCGACGTATTGCCGAATGGTTGCAACGGCTTTCCGGTTCAGAAGCCTCCACTCCGTCTCAAGTACCCCCTTGGGTATTTCCGACCTGTCGATCGGTTCATACAGGTCCCGAACAATGAGCAGATCCTCCATCTTTATCTTCCAGTCGGCGTAGTTCTGCGCATTCAGCACCATCATCCCCGGCTGCCCGCTGCTGCCGCCTTCCATTTTCTGTGTTACCGTCGCTCTGATACCACTTTGTTGAAATTCCGTGCTCGGCCACAACCGAGGAATAGGATCAACTCACAGAAAACAGGAAATACAAAATACACGAAGACTATAGAGAGAGGAGTACACAGGATATTTTACGTGGAAAACCCTAAATGGGAAAAACCACGGGAGTCCTCAAACTCCAACTATCACTATGAACAGGGATGTACAATGGTGAAGCTTCAAGGCAACAACCTTGAGCTCACTGTCTTCGCCACAGGCGGCGGCAATACACAGAGGCAACGACCTCTTCGTCTCTCTCTCTCTCTCTCGCTCGGCTGCACTCACTTCGCTCTCTCTGCTGAAAACATAAAATGAGCAACAACAACTACTGTTTGCCCTAAGTCATATTTATACACATATGACTTTCGGGCTATTTACAAATATAGCCTCAAGGGCTCTTGGCAAACATATTCACAAATATGTCCCCGCATCCGGATCTCTCTCCGGGTACATTCGTCATCCGGCTCCGTCACCGGGGTCTTCATCATCCGGCTCCGTAACCGGGGTCTTCAGCATCCGGCTCCGTAACCGGGGTCTTCATCATCCGGATCCGTATCCGGGTACTCTTCATCCGGCTTCATGCCGGGTACTCTTCATCATCCGGTTCCGTAACTGCAACCGGGCTTGCCGTCATTCATCTCCGGACATCCCATCCGGAGGGACCGAAATCCCAACATGACACACACATTTAGGCGTCGGGCCTGACGCATTTTCTCCTCTTCGAGAGTGGTATTAACAATATTTTCATCCTTTATTTCATTTTTAATGTTTCTTTTAGCCACATCTACCCAACCCGTTTTTGCTAACTCTATGTTATTTTTAACCTCCTCTTTAACTTTTTTGATCTCATCTTTTATATCCTCTATGGAGGATATTTCACCGTCCTCTCGGGATACCTTGATGTCATTAAGTTGTTGTTTGAGGTTTGTGTTTTCCTCTTTAAGTTTTTCTATTTCGGCCTTGAGGGTGTCTTTTTCCTCTCTATCTTTTTTCTTGTGGGTTTCGACGTCTTTCACCCATTTTTTCATATCCGTCTCTATTTTTGTTAAACGGTTAAAAATATCCAAAGAGTTCTCCTTACTTATAGCCTCGTCTTGTGTATCCTTGTGTTCCTCTCATTTAGACATTGTAGTGTCAATAAGAAAAGAAAAAAAAAGGATAAAATAAATGGGTTCGAGACTTAGCCGAGTTTGTGTTATGTCATAGTCACATCGACATTTTGCACACGACGAGCACGCTAAAAGAACAAGGATGCGCCGCCAAGAGAAGAAACGCGACACTCGGCAACCTCAAGAAACAAGGAGGAGAAGAGCACGACAACGGCAATGGCGACTACAACGGATGATGACGAACTGCAACAGGTCGTCCAGCACGCCGACGGCAGCAGACGGCAACGGACGTCAGAGGTGGCAGCGCGGCAACAGACGATAGCAGCACAATGGGGGGGGGAGTGCAGCTCGGTAGCAGGCGACGGTAATCGCATACACATACACATACACATACACATACACATACACATACACATACACATACACATACACATACACATACACATACACATACGCATACACATACCCAAAAAGCGAAGAGAGCCAAAAAAAAGAGAAGAGAGCCAAAAAAAAGCAAGAGTGGAGAGAGGAAGAAAAAGCGAAATTGTTTTTATTGTTGCGCTCTCTATCAGTAACGGAATCAAGCATAAAGACATGCGTTGGAAAGCCCTCGATTAGAGCTTCGTAACGAGATATAGCAAGTTAAATTTGGTGGTCTGTGCGAGAAGCAACGATTAAAATAAGGAATCTTGTGTTGTTGGCATCCACATACTCAACACACATTGCGGGTCTTCGATTGTATTCATCATCTTCAACCTCTTCAATCGGGTGAGTTCCGGTTGTCTTTCTTGTTCATGGAAAATTGTTTTTATCCTTATCACTATCACATCAAGAATAATGGATATAAACATGAATTCCTCTCAAATTGTGGGGGACATCGATATGGAAACAATTGATCCAAAAAAGAGTAATGTGATGGTTGAATGTAATCGTGAAAGGGAAGACATTGGAAGCTCTAAGAGGTTTAAGGGTATTGAGAAAATTAATGAGAAAAAAGCGACATATGCCGAAGTAATACATGTAGATGAGGTTGACAAGGATAATTGTAATTGGGATACTTTATGGGGAATTGCCAATACCTTATTGTTTGATATTGTGGAAGAAAATGAAAATGCAGCGAAAGAATGCAATGATGAGGATGTGCATGATGTGGATGTTGATGCTAAGGTAGTGTTGCAATCTTTTGATGTATTCTATGATCGTGCAGTTATATTATTATTTACTGGGAAACTCCCATACATTAATTGGATTAAACAATGGTTAAACACAATCGTGTCACAAAATTGTGTTGAAAATATATATGCAGGACCACGAGGGTTTTATGATGTAGTGTTTCGTTCACCGGAACATCGAAGTGCACTGTTGGCTAAAGTTCCAGTGTTTTTTGATAAACGATTGGTGCATGTAATGCAATGGTCCCCTGTTGTGGACTATCATGCTTTGTTGAAACAAGAATGTCCTATTTGGGTAACAGTGGATTGTAAGCATGCTTTTTTATGGCCACTTTTACCAGAATTGATGAGTCTAATGGGTAAAGTGTTGGTATCTTCACATGCAAATGCTACAAATAAGTGCAGATTTTGTGTGTTATGGGATACAAGTCGTAAGAGGCCAGGATGGGTGCGTATGAACACACCTGGAATGAAAAGACTTTGTCTTAAATTGAAGTGGGAGACATTTGCAGGTCACTATTTTGGATGTGGTGAATGGGGTCACTTTATGGCGGAATGCCATCGTCATTGTCCTTCAACTATAGAGGTTCCTAATGAAGGGAATGGTAAGGAAGGAGTTGAGAGAGATGTTGGTGTGTCAGATATGGTGGTTGTTATGGATGAAGGAACATCATCTAGAGCAGGTTATAAAGAGGTTTCACTTCAAGGTTTGGGCCCTAAGAATAAGGGAACTCAATCTATGGATACGGAAAAACAAAATTTGGTGGTTATAGATAAGGGGAAAAAACTGTTGGATAGAACTAGTAATGATGTTGTTGTTGAAAAGGATTGGCATCGAGTTCAAGGCAAGTCGAAGAGCAAATCAATGAATATGCAACATAATAGTTTGCCCACTACTTGTGAGACTACTTGGAAAAGTAATTCGGGAACTAGGGAGGGTCCTCGAAAAGTTCCTTGACAAAGACAATTTAGGGATAAGGGATTACCCCTTCACCTTCAATTTGATTCACTGGGACTGGTTGTAAATTCATCGAATTCTCGAGGTTTTCGTCAAGCGGGAGAACCTAAACACAAGAGTTCGATAGAAAACTATAAGGATGTGGTGCATGAAAATCCATATGCAGCATTGGAACATGCTTTGACTAGTTTCATGACATCGGTTGTTCTAAAGGAGCAAGTGTTGGAGACAAGGCCGTGTCGATGCGGAAGATCAAGAAGCATTCGATTAGGGTTTAGTACCTGCGTATGACAGTTTCTAAGATCGTGCACAGAGAGAGAGAGAGAGAGAGAGACACACAAAAGACTTTCTATTCAATAGAAACAATAATACAACCAACCTTACAAAAAGGTTACAAGGTCACTATATATAGTGACCGACTTAGGGCAACTACCATTTATGCTAATTACACAAATGGCCCAAACTTGATCTATACAAAGGGATAGTGTGAATACGTCCATTATACACTTGTATTCGACACTCCCCCGTAATGGGCGTATACATGGGTTATCTAAGATTACAGGTATAAACTTAGGTTCTCGGACATATCAGTTTTGTTCGAGTCGGCAGGGTCCGAAGGCAGAAGACCGAACTGGTCGGGTCGGAAGAGTTGAAGCCGATCATTAAGGAACTGATGTCAGTTGTCTGAAACCATCCTGCGCTGTGTCCGGCTCTAACCGGACTGGTTTGTCGTTACACCCATCTGATGCCGAAGGGACCGAAAGCGGTCTGCCGAAAGACACTTGGTCATTCCATCTGCGACATTGTCGGTTGTGGATATTTTCTCCAGACCGATTTTCCCTGAAATGACGCAGTCCCGAACGAAGTGATATCGAACGTCGATATGTTTGGAGGCGTTGTGGTGAACCGGATTTCTCGACAAGGCAACAGCACCTTGATTGTCGCTATAGACAACTGGAGCCGAGTCATGGTCGACTTGTCGAAACGTGTGCGCCAGCCGGCCGAGCCACAAAGCTTCTTTTGCAGCGTCGGACGCAGCTACATATTCTGCTTCGGTTGTTGAGGTCGCTGTGCACTCCTGAAGTTTCGACTTCCACGAAATTGCTCCATTGCCGAATTTGAAGCAGTATTCGGTTGTTGATTTCCGACTGTCTATACAGCCGGCGAAGTCCGAGTCGGTGTAACCGACTACGCCTGAGGTTGAGTTCGGACCGAAAAGAATGCCGTGATCTTTTGTGCCAGCCAGATATTTGAACACATGCTTGACTGCGTTCCAATGCGATCGGCCAGGATTGTGCATAAATCTGCTAACGACTCCTACGGCATGAGAGATATCAGGCCGTGTCGCGACCATCAGGTACATAAGGGAGCCGACTGCCGGTGCATACGGTACCGACTTCATATCTCCCCCCTCCGGACCGGATGTCGGGCAGTCTCGTTGAGAGAACCGAAGATTCATGGGGAGCGGGGTTGAAGCAGATTTGGCTGATTGCATGTTGAAGCGTTCCAAGACACGTCCGATATAGTCGGTCTGAGACAAAAAAAGATGTCGTTTATCGCGATGCCGACTAATCTTCATGCCGAGTATGTGTCGTGCCGGACCGAGGTCCTTCATGGCAAACTTCAACCGCAGTTGCCGAATGAGATCGGCAAGTTCGCCCGCGTGGCGTCCAGAAATTAGCATGTCGTCCACGTAGATGATGAGGAAGATGGGTGATCCATCTTGAGCTGTGTTGGTAAAAAGACAATGGTCCTCATCGCTTTTTGAGAAGCCGATCGATTGGATGAAGTCGTCGAACTTCTTGTACCATTGTCGCGGTGCCTGTTTGAGGCCGTATAGACTCTTCCTGAGTCGGCAGACTAGATGTTCTTGGCCAGTTTCCACGAAGCCTTTTGGCTGTTCCATATAAATTTCCTCTTCAAGATCACCATGGAGGAAGGCTGTTTTGACATCTAGCTGAATCAGCTCCAAGTTGTCGGCTGCCACTACGCCGAGTAGAAAACGAAGGGTTGTCATTTTCACCACTGGTGAAAAAATCTCGTCGAAGTCGACGCCATATTCTTGTCGGAAGCCCTTCGCAACTAATCTGGCCTTGTACTTTGGGGTGGTCGAATCAGACGTCTCTTTTAGGCGATAAACCCACTTGCAAGGAAGAGCACGTCGATTCTTAGGTAGTTCGACAAGATCCCAAGTCTTGTTTGCCCGAATGGAGTGCATTTCCGACTCCATCGCCAGATGCCAGGTGGCTGAATCGACAGATGTCGATGCTTCTTCGTAAGACGTCGGTTCGCCGGCGTCGGTGAAGAAAATTCCAGGAGAATACCTCTCCGGAGGTTGCGACAGTCTCTCGGATCGTCGAGGTATGATTGGACTGGTCGCATCGGGTATCGAGGTCGGATGGTTCGAAAGCGAATCATTCGGCTGTGCCGAGTCAGAGTTGTCCGAGTCGGTAGTGTAAGGTTCAGCTACCCGTGAAGCTGACCGTGTGTTAAGAGCGGGGCCTTCTTGAAGGGTCGGCACATCGGAAAATGTTACCCTTCGGACTTCGATCGGTTTTTCGACTGATGGATTCATAGCCGACTCGTTGAACACAACGTCCGAACTTCGAACGATTTGTCTGCGTTCGGGGTCCCAGAGTCGGTATCCCATTTCGCCGTCTGATCCATATCCAAGGAAAATGCATTTCCTGGACCGAGATGCAAGTTTTCGGCGATCATCTTTCGGAATAAGGGCGTATGCCTCGCATCCGAAGATCCTCAGCTTGTCGTAATTCGGCTTACTGCCGATCCATAGTTCCTGAGGAATTTGAAGTCCTAGAGGTCTGCTTGGCGACATATTGATTATGTGTACTGCCGTGAGTAGAGCCTCTGCCCAGAAGCCATCCGACAGTCTGGAGTGTTGGAGCATGGAAACTATCCGTTCTTGGATTGTCCGATTCATGCGTTCTGCAATCCCGTTTTGCTCCGGACTGTGTGGTGCCGTAAATTCACGTCGGATGCCGCGTTGTCGGCAGAATTTGACGAATTCTTCTGATTTGAACTCTCCCCCATTGTCGGTCTGAAGGCATTTCAGTTTTCGGTCAGTTTGATTTTCTACCATAGCGAGCCAATCGGAGAAGATCGAGAAGACACGATCTTTGGTGCGAATTGGATAAGCCCACACCTTTCGAGTCGAATCGTCAATAAAACTGACGAAGTAAGAGGCACCGCCGAGAGACTGATGCGGCATTGGGCCACAGACGTCCGAGTGGACTAAATCGAGAGGTCTCGTTTCTCTTGGTGCTGATGTCGGGTGTGATGCGGCTGCTTGTTTGCCATACTGGCAATGTTCGCAGAATTGATGGTCCGAGAAGGAGAGTTTAGGGATGTATCCGGCTCTAGATAGGTGCGTAATGCCGGCCTTGCTGAGGTGTCCTAATCTTCTGTGCCATAGTGATGACACAGGAATATCCACCAAAAACAGGTTACCCTCTCTGAGCGTAACATGTAACGGATACAGTGAGTGTATCTTGGGTCCTCTAGCAAGCAGGAGGTTCCCCCTGTGGAGTGTCCACCCTCCCGAAGAAAAACCGGCACGAATGCCGTCTTCATCTAGTTGTCCGACTGAGATCAATGGCCTTGAGAGCTCGGGTACATGTCGGACATTGTGAAGTACAAGTGTAGAGCCACCTGCAAGGTTGAGCTCTACTGTGCCGATTCCAATGATGTCACAGTGTTGCGAGTTGCCGACTCGAACTGAGTCGGAGTGACGGATCGTATATTGCCGAAATTGGGATCGATGAGGAGTCACGTGAAATGACGCGCCCGAATCTAAGAGCCATGTGCTCGATTCTTCAGTCGTGAGCAGAACTTCTGATCCGACTGGATTTTCGATTGATAGTATATTCGGGTCGTTTGGTAGCACATCAGCTGAGAAGCTGACGTAATTGATCTCCTCATGCCGGCCACTCTTCTTGTCTGATTTCTGAGACTTGTCGTTCTTGTTCTTGAGTGCGCGGCAGTCGGCTTTGATGTGTCCGGGTTTCTTGCAATAGTTGCAGATTCGATTGTCCCGTGACTGGCTCCGTCTTCGTTGATTGTTCGGCTGCCGTGAGGAATCTCTTCCTCGTATGTTCGATCGGTCTGTCGAACCTTGTACTACATAAGCGTCGTCTGTTGAGTCTTTGGCGAAAGACTTCCTCCGAGCTGCTTCGGTCAGGATTGCGCTCGTGACTTCGGAGTATTTAACAGCTGTGGTTGACGCGTTGCACACGGTTGTGACGAAAGTTTCCCATGATGAGGGAAGGCTACTCATGAGTATCATTGCTCTGAGTTCATCCTCGATTGCCGTCCCCTGAGATGAGATTTGGGAGCTTATGCTTTCGTACTCATTGAGATGTGCTTGAACCGAATCTGATTCTTTCATCCGCAAGTTGTAGAGGCGCCGGATCAGAAACATCTTCGTTGCGGCGACCTTCTTTTCGTAGGTGTCTGACAGTGTTTTCCACAGTTCGAATGCTGTCGTACACGATTGCACCGTAAAGTATACCGATTCCGATTGGTGCATCCGAATCGTGGCGCGGACGATTCTGTCCAGCTTCTGCCACTCAATTGGTTTGTATCCTTCTGGAGGTTCTTCATTTTCGATGGGATCGATTTGCCCCTTGACTATGAGATAGTCCTGCATTTGCTCCTTCCAGAAGTTGAAGTTCGATCCATCGAACTTTCGTAGACTCATTTCTGACGAGCCGGATGTTGATGCCATCAAATTTGGTTTCGGTTGACGAAGCTCGGTTCGGAGTTGACTACGAACCTTGTTGGAGTGCAGCCGGTTGGCTCACCCGATATCGTTCTAGTCGGATTTGAACCCGAGTCGGTTCGGCTTCGGATATATGTATTGTTGAACTTGCTCGAATTGACTCCGGTAACTTGAGGGACAGAACCGACTGGTCTTCCCGAATGTTGCCGAGTCGGAGTGAGCCCGGTTCGCTTCCGAATATATATGCCAAATACCGATTATTGAAACCGATTGTCTGGACCGATTCTGCTTCGGGTGACTGCAGGGACGAGAGAGACGGATCCAACTGATCCTCCTGAATGTCGATCAGTCGGATGAAGCACGAATTGGGGTTGTTGTCTTGAAACCGATCTGCACCGAGTGGTTACAATGAGCGGCGAGCAGCGTTTGATGACCTCTTCGGATGCCGTTTAACCGAGTGGAGCACGATCGTGTCAATGTTGCATAAGGGGATTTCACCTCGAGCGGTTACGATCACAAGGAACAGAGTACAACCTGCTGGCTTACTCCAAGCGAAGGTGACCTAACGCGATGAGATGCAAGCCTCGTTTTTCTTCTTCTTCTCTCTTCTTCGAATGACGCAAGAAACCGAATGCTGTGCAGGCTGAGACGACGGCCGACAGCGGGATGAGGGACCGAATACTGTGCAGGCTCTGATACCAGATGTTGGAGACAAGGCCGTGTCGATGCGGAAGATCAAGAAGCATTCGATTAGGGTTTAGTACCTGCGTATGACAGTTTCTAAGATTGTGCACAGAGAGAGAGAGAGAGAGAGACACACAAAAGACTTTCTATTCAATAGAAACAATAATACAACCAACCTTACAAAAAGGTTACAAGGTCACTATATATAGTGACCGACTTAGGGCAACTACCATTTATGCTAATTACACAAATGGCCCAAACTTGATCTATACAAAGGGATAGTGTGAATACGTCCATTATACACTTGTATTCGACAGCAAGTGCACCCATAACATTGTTGACTGAATGAAAGTGGTAACATGGAATGTGAGAGGGGCATGTTCTCCTCATAAGAAATATATATTATGGAAAACTTTATTAAGTAAAGAATGAGATATATTATGTGCAGTTGAGCATAAGTGTTATGAGTTAGCAGGATCCACAGTTCATTTGCGTGGATATTCATCATTCTATGCAGGACATCTTAATAATCATTATTCCAATGTGGTATTAATCCTGCGGGATAAGTATTTTCCTCAAGTGGTGCATAATGATCCTTATGGTCAGTTTTTGGTTCTAGAAATCACTTTTTTTGGTGAGGTTGTGTGGGTGGTTGGGATTATGGGGCTCACTCTGTCAAACCCTATGTGTGGGCCGTCTAGGATTACTTATGGGTGATTTTAACATGTGTGTTGACGCATCTCAATCTACATCTGAACATTCAATCATGGATGATCCTAAGCAACTTCCTTGGGATTCATTGGCTATGGAGGTTTTGAAGTTGGATTTTTGGACATGGCTGCATGGGAATGATCTAGGTTTTACTTTCCAATCCACGCAACATAAACAAACATGGAGTTGGTTAGATAGAATGTATGTGATGCACAATGATTCTTTTTTACCGACATCACTTCGTATGGCAGTTTTACAAGATGTAGGAACTTCAGATCACTTTCCTATTTGTTTGGAGATTTGTGGTCATGCAATTGACATGTATAAATCCTTACTTGGAAAGCCTCCATTACACTTTAACTCTTCTCTTTTGCTTCAACCTCACTTTGATTCTCTCATGGAGCAAATTTTGGTAAATTTTTCACAAGAAGTGAATATTAAAGGACTTAAAGCATGGGATATCACATTACAAAATATTAAGATCGTTCATCGTATGTATGGAGTAATTAATGCTCAATGAAGAAGAGGTCTTCTTCTAAAATTCTCACAAGTTCTCTCTAGGTGTAATGCATTATTGATACGTGCACCTTTAGATGAGCTTTTGGATATCCAAAGTCAATTGCATGTTATTATTTCTCAGTTGCAATGCCAAAGTTATCGTTATGCGAAGATGCGACAATTGAGGGATGGGCTCATAGATAATCAATGTCAATCCCATTTGTTTTTCCAAGTGTTACATCCTACTTATACTCAATCTAATGTGGTATATGTGTTCATTACTCTAAGGAGTTGATTGGCCCACAATTGTTAATGACAAATGAGGTGAGTAGAGCACGTCATGAGTTTTATGATGTGGTTGGATGTATTGTGCATGACCTCATTAGTCATGAATTGGATGCGGATTTCACTGAGGAGGAGGTGGACACAGTTTTAAGGCATCTTCCTAGTGGTAAGAGCCTTGGTTGGGATGACTTGACAAATGAAGTTTTTAAGTGATATTCACACATTTTAAAGGGGCCCTTAACTTTGATGTTTCAACATTCTTGGGATTCTGGTCATATGCCTCAAGCTTGGAAGGTTGGTCTAATTAAATTAATTCCAATGGTGGCATCTCTAGAGTCATTTCATCAATGGAGACCTATTTCTTTGATTGGGGGGTTGTATAAGATATTTACAAAGGTCTTGGCAAATAGATTACAAAAGTATTTGCCAAAGTTGATACATCCCGCCCAATATGGTTTTATTGCAAGTAGGAATATATTACATAATGTGTTGAATGTTCAAATGGCCATGGATTATGCTCGAAACACTCATCAAGAATTAATTATGGTGCAATTAGATTTGGAGAAAGCTTATGATCATGTTAATTGGTCCTTTGTTTCTGGGTTAATACATACAATGGGCTTTGGACCTCGTATGTCTCGCCTCATATTTTTATTAGGACAAGATGTGGTGTCTCGAGTCATGCTTAATGGAGGAGTTACATCAGATATTGCCCTTACAAGATCCGTTCGTCAAGGATGCCCTATTAACCCGTTGTTGTTTTCTATTGTTACTCATCCCTTGTTAGTGATGCTATCAAGGCTTGCAACAAATGGTGATATTGTGGGTCTACACCTTCCATCTAGAGGGCAACTAGTTGCACAAGCTTTGGCTAATGATTCTTTCATGTTTCTACAAGCCTCATGAGAGAAACTTGAGAAGGGGATGCTTGTATGGAACCAATTTGCATTGGCTTCCAGATTACATATTAATTGGAGGAAGTCTAGTCTCATATCATGTACTAAAAGGGATTTGGAATGTTTAGGATGGCAAGGATCCGTGGTGAAGAAAGACTCTATTTTTTGACACTTGGGCTATCCATTAGGAATGAATGTTACAAATGGTAAATTGATTGAATGGATGTCTAGTAAGTTGAGGGATAAGTTCATGTATTGGAAATCACAATCTTGGTCATTTCATGTACGTTTGAAGGTTGTACAATGTATTATGGAACCTATGATATTATATTACGTGCCATTGCTGTCGTGGAGAAAGAAGGCTTTGCATTCTATTTTGCAACCTCTTCGATATTTGTTGTGGAATAAAAGGGATAAGATGGGAATCACTTGGGTTGCATGGAATCATCTAGCAACTCCTAAGCGCTTGGGGGGAGCTGGAGTATTGAACTTATCTAAGCATATGATGGCTCATCGATTTTCATTATTACAAGACATGTGTTCAAAATCACAACCATGGATATCTATTGTTCAATATTTCATTGAGAACAAGGGTTTAACACATGGGAGGACAACAATTAAGGCTTCATGGTGGCAATTACTAAATGGATGTATTTCACTTAGGATTCCGGGCTCTACATGTGTTCAACACTTGGTTACCTCATGGCAAGAAGCACTCTTGTTATGTGCATGGAAACCATCATTTAGTAGAGAACATTGTAATTCTTTGCAAAAAGAGTTATTTGTGTCTTCTCAGTTATTATGTTGGCCAGGAAAGGAGAGATTACGCTCTCAATTTAATCGTTTGTTTCATTTGGGGGTCAAAGAGGTGGGAGATATAGTTGAGGCTCCATCTCAAAGAATTTTGGAGTTTGTTGAAGCACGACAATTATTACGCATTCCACCTAATTATGGGTTTATTTGGCAACAACTACAAAATATTCCATTGATGCAAGGTTCCTTACCTCTACAAACAGGAGAACAACCATCGATTGATTGGTGTTTAAAGGGTCAAACATTGTTGTTACAAGTGACTACTAATCTTTTGTATCATTGCTTTGTTGAGTCTCTTGGATGGTTATCATCTAAGGTTGAAGAAGAATGGAGATTACACAAATATGATTATGGGTGGTGGCAAATCTTACAACGTAGTTGGCATTCTAAATTGCCACTTGTAGCAAAGGTCTTAATTTGGAGAATTTTGATTGGAGGACTGCCTTTGGGTCGTATCTCGGCATAAGTTGGGCACTTGCATGTGAAGTGATACTCATCCTCTATCTCTATGTGTCACAACCTACATAGCCTTTCCTCCCTAGGGACTCAATTAGCTCGACCATTCTCAATCTCAAGTTGGTGAGATGATATCCTAAGTTGTCCAATGGCAACCCTTAGTGCATTTGATAAGAATGTATCCAAATATCTTGGTTGTGTAATAAAACCTAATTGAGAGAAGCACAAGAAGTGTTCCTTATAGTACAACATTTTAGATGGGAGTGGCTCTTGTGGGGTGATCCATTTATATCGAGTGTAAATTTGCCATATTTCTTGGCGTATCACTTTATTACGGTCTTCATGAGATATTAGAGTTTGGTCAGTCCCATGGTTGTACTTAAGGGGGGGTAGGTTATTAATGTCTATGCTGTTTGCAAGTAACTAACTCACCACGATGTTATACCAAGACCTAGTGTCTCCAGACGCATGTAGGGATCGAGATGCCTCAAAGGCTCTCCGGGATATATCCTATCTTGTGGTTGGCTATGCATCTGATGAAAAAAAACTACCACTTGAAACAGTGCTTCTACTAACATTGGGGGCAGATTGAACTCTGCTCTAATAACGTCATGTGGTACTGTCGATTTGCTTCGGAGTTGACGTGATAACAAAATCATAGATCTCGTCAATGTAGATCCCAAAGAGAGTCGGTGATAGGGAGCAACCCTGTTTTACACCAATGGTGCTAGTGAAACAATCAGATAGGCCACCTGGGCATCTTACGCACCCAGAGACTTGCTCATATAGGGCATAAATAGCCTAGATCATGTCATGTGGTATCTCCAAGCTCTTAAGTCTATCAAACAACTTCTCCCTAGGAACTGTGTCAAAGGCTTTGCGGAAGTCCACAAAGCAACAATATAGTTTCTTCTTACGAGCCTTCGTCTGGTCAATTAAGCACCTAAGTGTGAAGATATGGTCAATTGTGGAGAAGGCTCGTCTAAAGCCAACCTGCTTAGGTGCTCGAAGACTTAATGTTTCCATGTAATCGTTAAGCTCCGCTTCCATTACCGCACCATATAGTTTAGTGAGCGTATGGCCTATCACAATCGTCCTATATGTATTTGGGTCCATTGGGCCCCCTCCTTGTTTTGGCATGGGAAAGAGAAGTTGAGATCTCAATTCAATCGTGTTGAGTGAGCAAGCTCAACCAGCTCTAGATCAGCTGAATAAGTGAGAGCCGGATCGGGGAGACGGATCGGTATCCGGATACAACTGGCTGGATCGGGGAGACGGATCGGTATCCGGATACAACTGGCTGGATCGGGGAGACGGATCGGTATCCGGATACAACTGGCTGGATCGGGGAGACGGATCGGAGAACCAGATTCGAGCACGAACCGGAAGCCTAGTAGTAGCCTAGACTACTAGGTAATATTTGTCTCGTAGTTAGTGCTAGTCGCACGTAGGAATATTGAAGTACCTGTCAATACTTTTGTCAGTCCTTTATGGACTTGTATAAATAGTGTTGTTATAGCACATTGTATGTACAGAGTTACCTGAGAGTGTTTTTTGAATCTACGTTTACGTTCTGCTCTCTCTATCTCTCCAGCGTATACTCTCTGTGTATTAAGCTTCTCCATTAAACCTTCATCTTTTTCATTGTTGCTATCCGACTGAGCCGGTTCTGTCTAACGCTTCCGCACGTTAACATTCACATGGTATCAGAGCGCGAGGGTTGAGAACCTCTGCAGTTGACACTTGCTTTCCTAGACGAACCCTAGAATCCAATAAGAACAGACAGAGAAAGGTATGGACAAACGTATGGCGAGTTCACTTCCAACAGAGAAGCTCGACTGGAACAACTATGCGTCCTGGTCATATAAAATGCACCAATACTTGCTGGGGCATGGTTATTGGAGCTACGTGGAACGAACGAATGAGGTAGCACCGGAGCTGACACACGATGACTTCCCGGTATGGGAACAAGGAGCGAGCCGTGTATTGTACTGCCTCGCGTCCTGTGTGCACGACCAAATGCTCGGCTACATAAAGGATGCAAAAACGCCGAATGAGGCCTGGGGAAATCTGAGGAAGATTTTTGCCGCGAGTACCACAGCCTGTAAGTTGAAGCTCCAGCAAGAGTTGAACAACATCCTGCAAAGAGATATGTCGGTTACGGATTACACCACCAAGATAAAGGAGATTTGTGACGCACTTGGGTCCATCAACGTGACGGTGGTCAAAGATGAGTTGGTACAAATCTTCCTCGGTGGTCTAGCGCAAAGGTACGGGCCAATCCGGACAGCGATCTGCACCCGGGAGAAGCCACTATCTTTCTTCGACTTGCAATCGATGCTGATGGTCGAAGAAAACCATGTGAGTGGTTGCGGACCACTCAATCGCACGGCCCGATGCTGTACATGGAGACAGATTGGCCCCATGGACATGGTAGACGAGGTGGGTCAGCACGCAATGAAGGCGGCTGGCAAGAGCAGAACCGAAGGCACAAAGATAGTGCCGATAGCAGTTTCGGACCCTCCACAAGTAGGGGGAGTCAAAGTGGCACCGGAAGCCTGCAAGGGAAAGCCAACACGGAATGCTAGTATTGTGGCTATTAGAGATCTAGGTACTAAAGTAAGCTTAAGATAAGGATAAACTAATGATAGATAGAAAGGAGAAAGAGAAAGAAGGGTGCCGATCCACCCGACCACCCCTGAGCGAAGGGATCGAGACGGACTCAAGCCTCGATCGGCGTCCCATACCACCACCGTGGCATCGAGTCGTACCTAGTGTTGGTGCGCTCGGTACAAGAGTTGACCCACCACAAGAGCAGAGTCTCGATGTAGTCAAAAGATGATCAAATGAGGGTAGCTAGGCCTCTTATTTATAGCAACACCCAAGGCCCCCATGCAAGTTCACACTTGACCTAATGGGTTGTCTCAATCCCGAGGATTAAAAGTAATCCTCCCCTTCTTTACACTGTCGTTTAACCCTCACACTCATCCACGTGTATAGAATACTACCGTAAATTCTCACCACGGGATATTAAATGGTCATGCCCGTAACATACTCCCCTTCTTTAAAACATTGCACTCTTGCAATGGAAAGTTAAGGAACTTTGTTCTTAGAGTATTCTCACGTTCCCATGTGGCATATTTGATAGATTTGTCCATCCATTTAATTTTAAATTCTCGGATTTCTTTAGTACGTAACTTTTTTGTTTTAACATCGAGAATTCTTTTTGGTACATGTGGTTTTGAAGATAAATCTTCAGAAGTAACCAAAGTTTCAGTTGTAACTGTGTTGTCACCAAAACCTAGAAGTTCTTTTAGACGACTCACATGGAAGACTGGATGAATTCCAACACCATCGGGAAGAGCGAGACAATAAGCAAATGACCCAATGCGTTTGAGGACTGTAAAAGGTCCACAAAACCGTGGGGCTAATTTAGCGCACTTACCCGTAGACAATATCTTAGAATTGTGAGGTACACGTAAAAATACCTTCTGTCCAAGGTTGAATACACGAGGTTGCCTATGATGGTCGACATAAAAACGCGCTCTATCTTGAGTTGTTTTTATATTATCTCGTGCAATATGCAACATATCTTGCATATACCGAAGAAAGTTTTGCGTACTTCACAACTCATCATGATGTATATTAACATCAATCGGGGCTCGTGGCTGAAAACCATACATCAACATAAAAGGACTATATCCCATTGACGTATGCTTGGAGCTGTTATAAGCAAACTCCAAAATTGGGAGATAACGTTCCCATTTTGTTGGTTTTGCACCAACGTATGCTCGAAGCATGTCCTCAATAATTTGATTTACTCGTTCTGTCTGTCCATCGGATTGAGGATGATCCCTGGAGCTCATGCTCAACGTGGTTTCTAACTTCTTAAAGACTTGCGTCCAGAAGTCACTAGTAAACTTTGGATCTCGATCACTCACGATATCCATCGGTAACCCATAAAAACGAAATAATTCGTCAACGAATTGGTAAGCCAATTCAAGAGCTGTTACCGTGGTTTTAGTAGCAATAAATCTGGCCATTTTAGTTAGTCGATCAACGACAACCCAGATGGCATCATGACCTTTTTGGGTGCGAGGAAGGCTAACAATAAAATCCATGGATATACTTTCCCACTTATTATTGGGAATGTCCAAGGGATGTAAAAGTCCTGCGGCTTTAAGTCGCTCGACTTTGTTAACCTGACACTGGTGACATTTAGTCACATAGCTATGTATGTCAGGACGCATCTTAGGCCAATAAAATTGAGTGGAGATGAGAATGAGTGTACGATGTATTCCAGGGTGCCCTGCTGAGGGTGCATCATGGCATTCAAAAAGAATCCTCTTTTTGACCTCGGGTAAATCTGGAACACAAACCTTCCCATTACTGTAGAGCAAACCGTTAGCAATGTGGAAGTATTCCTTCGAGGATGTGGTGGTGTCTGTTCTAGACTCAACTCTTGCCCAGTATTTTGCAAAATAACTGTCATCAGGATACTTTCCTCGAAGGTGATCATAAAGATTTGATGTTATTTCAGTGAAGCTAAGCATGTTAACTTCACGGATGCCACTTAGTGCATCAGCGACAGTGTTCATGGAACCTTTACGATATCATATGGAAAAATCAAAGTCCTGGATGAGATCAGCCCATCGTGCCTTACAACCTTTCAGGTCTTGTTGGTCACAAAAATATTTCAAGGACTCGTGGTCCGTAGTTACCACAAAGCGATTTCCATAAAGATAATGGCGCCATGTTTTGAGCGCATGTATAACTGCAAATAATTCCTTTTCTTGAACGGTATACCAACATTGAGCAGAAACAAGTTTCTTACCATCTTGATACAAGACAACACCTATAGCATAATCGTTTGCATCAATTTCAACCTCAAAAGGTTTTGAAGGATCAGGTAAAAGAAGTGAAGGAGCCTTGCAAACCAGGTCCTTGAGTTCCTTAAAGGCGAGGTCTAGTGTAGCATTCCACACAATAGGTTTTGTAGACTTACGTGTTTGACCTTTTAAAAGATCAGTAAATGGCGTCGTCAATTGGGAGTAATTACGAAGAGATTTTCGCAAAAACCCGACAAAACCAAGGAAGGATCGAACTTCTCGAATATTCCGAAGAGTGGGCCAAAGCTTGATTTTCTCGATGCGAGAAGGATCAATTTCAACTCCTCGTTCGGTTATGAGATGTCCAAGATAAGTAATTGATTTCTTGAAGAACTCACATTTTGAGATCTTCGCGTAAAACTGTTTGTCACGCAATGTTTGTAAAACAAAGCAGACATGTTTAGCATGTTCTTGTAATGTACGGCTATAAACTAAAATATCATCCAAGAAAATAACGACAAATTTTCCAAGTTGTTCTCGGAAAATGTCATTCATTTCTTGTTGAAATGTAGCCGGAGCATTGGTCAAACCAAAAGGCATAACCAAAAACTCATAATGGCCATAGCGCGTACGAAATGCCGTTTTAGGAACATCATCCTCACTTATACGTATTTGATGGTAGTCAGTATGGAGATCAAGTTTCGTAAAATACCGAGCTCCCTGGAGACGATCAATTAGATCGTCAGCCCGGGGCAATGGATACAAATTCTTGATCGTCACTTTATTCAAGCGTCGGTAATTAATACACATACGCCATGTGCCCTCTTTCTTTTTAACCAAGAGAACTGGTGCACCCCATGGAGATTTACTATAACGTATATAACCCATTCGTAAATAGTCCTTGAGTTGCTTAGATACCTCATCCTCTTCGGATCGACTTAAGCGATAAGGAGGTATACTTATTGGTGCAACACGAGGTACAATATTTATACGATGGTCTATATTACGTTTAGGAGGTAAGCCATCTGGTAGTTCACTCGGAAAAACATCACGAAAATCATTTCAGATTTCATCAAGTTGTTGTTGTTCAAAATATGTTAATTGAACCGAGACATTATCGATATTATAAACATGAATGTCCATATCAAGTACACAATAAAATAGAGTAGAACAAGACAACTCGGATATTGATGGACACTAGGAAACAATCAAGAGGGATTGTTTTTTTACACATTGAATAAAATGAGTACAATCGTTTAGTACAAATGTAATTGAATGATGAACCCAATCAATAGATAAAGAAGAGTTTTTATTATAAATCCAGGGATAACCCAGTATTACATCGGTGGTACAAAGATTCATTACATGGAAGTCTACTTCCTCTATATAAGTATCAATAGAAATTCCTAATGAATAAATCGCCTCGTTGATGTATTGTACTCTTCCATCAGCCAAGTGCACCATGTAGGTGTGATCACTTACGGTGGGTTGGATTCCCCATATCTGAACCAAACGATCATTCACAAAATTGTGTGAGCTTCCCGAATCAAATAAAAATTGTACGGGAGATCCATTGATATACCCGTTTGCACGTAGTAAATCATTGGGACCCAATACATAGTGAGGGAAAGAACATTGACGATTACTTAAATGATGTGTATAGACTTGAAGGACATTAGGAATCTGACCTTTATGGTCTGAAGCTTTAGGTTTGTTGTCGTGCGCTTTCTGTTGGAGCTTTCAACATTGCTCTTTTGTGTCACCCTTCTTTTTGCAGAATACACAAAAAGGATGTTGTCGCTTACAATCGCGATCCAGGAATTCATTGGGTGTCTTGCGTTTCCCAACAAATTGCGACTGCTTAGTCCCGAGTGCTTCGTTGAGTTTGTTGTGGTCCTTCTTCGAAGTGCGTTGATAGCGAAGAACTATTTCAACAGCCTCTTCGAAGGATTTTGGATCCTTATCGTGCACTATCCAATGATAGTCCGAATTGGGGATGCCATTGACAAAACAAGCTATCAACCAATTGTCCCCTTCTAGACCCGATTTTTGGATTTGGGTTCTAGCATGGTGAACATAGTCTTCTAGCGAGGAAAATTTCCTACTAGAGAGGTTCATTAAAGCTTGTGTTGCCTCGGTTCGAGAGGGAGGTTGCAGAAATTGGCCCTTAAAAACCATGACAAAATCTGTCCAGGTATCGAGCAATTTCCCCATAGTACGAAGCCCATGTCACCAGGCGGCAGCCTTACCCCCGAGTTCTCGACCGACATATGCAATCTTCGTACTATCTGGCATGGGATAGAGCTCAAAATGAGACTCCCATCGTCCCAGCCATGTGAAGATTGCTTCTTCGGTTCTTTCCTTTTTGTCTCCCGTAAATGGCTTAACGACAAATGATGGTTCACCTTGTCGCTCATCAGGTCTATTAGTCTCACGTTGTAGACTAATGACACGTGCCTCAAGAGCACTCTGAGATTGCCGAAGTTCGGTCATCTGTTGAGCGGTGAAACTAAGGTATTGGGTTATTTGTGCCAAATACATCTTAATGGACATTTGTCCAGGAGGATTCCCTTGAGTTCCTTCTGCTTGAGCGGATGACATCGGATCGTTAATTTGAGCCATTAAAGATTATTTCTGGAAAAGAAATAGGATAAGGTCAGAGAGATAGTAATAACATCATGTCGTGATGTAAGCATATCATGGGCAAACATTAATCGATATCATGATATCACGTCAATACCCCTCTAGACGTATGAGATGAGATTCAAGATCAGGTTACGATGGTAACACAAAGGTGTTTTAAAAACCATGGGGGTGACAATTTAATGTCTTTCCCTGATCTCTATATCGAGTTTTTCATGGCGGCTCCCCGAGGCTCAACCATGTATGTTCGCTTCATGAGTAGTTTATACACGAAAAAAATGTTAATAATAAACTATGTTTCTTTACCCACATATGTGGTTTCGGCTCTTTAAGTCCTATTACGAGGACCCCGAGGTGCACTTAGACCTTAAGTCTAAACATGTGTTATAGTCACATATGTATCAAGGATGTTGTATGGTCTTGGTCATATTTGAACTCGAGACCTCGAGAACAAATACATTAAACACTTGAGCCAACCAAGTAAGTTGCTCTTCTCGAATGCTTAATGTTTGATGCGTATAAGAGATATGCGAGGCATTTGATCATATATGTTTTTTTTAAAAGAACATATATGTCAAGGGTCCTTATTTCGCCCTCATTTACCAAAACTATGTTGGTACGTTACCTAACCTCAAGTCTCGTAATTACGATGGCATATGCCAAAGTGCAACCTAATGGTCAAGCCAAATGAGCCCTCGTTTCGTAGTAGGCCCACGTGGCCCATCACATGGTCACGTCATTACGAATGCCTCTCGTAAGAACGACCTCGTGATGGCATCGTATCCATGTAACGAGGGAGGGATGTTGGATACGTGTGTCATTGGAGTGACCTCACTTGAAGTGGGTCAAGCCCTACGTACTCAACATCATTATGGCTATAGGTGTTTCTTTACGTAACGAAATCGAGGTCATCAACGGGGTTGTCAACAATCAAAAATTGTTGAAAAAGGGATGGTGACAACGCCATTCTCACAAAAATGTGAGGACAGCCACCAACATCCTTTTCCCAACAAGGACAACTTTCGATATAATCACGCAATAACGAATATACACATATGTTTACTTATCACATATATACGATCAAATACGTATATACGTGACCACATATGCCTATATTAAACATATCGTTATATTAAATAGCCACAAATGATGTGATCGAGATACGTAATCGAGGTATATACCTCTATGCACACGAAACATCCACAAATAAGAGATCATCGTAATACGCAATTGAGGTATTGACCTCTTACGCATACGAGACCAAACGCATATCCTTTACAACAAATCAACGTATTAAACTCATACGCAAATGTAACATATGTTCGTGAACGTAATACGTAATTGAGGTATTAACCTCGTACGCATACGACACTCATCACATATTATTTATATATCAAACGAGGTATTGACCTCGTGCACATATGTAAACGTTTTAGATAATCAATAAAAGACCACTACAATATCATTGACTTAATGAAAAAATGACATATAAACTAAACACATGATTAGATGGGAGAAGAGAGAATAGAAAAAAAAATTACGGAAAGAGTTACCGAAGTTCTTTGTTGATCGTTGTCTGGATCAAGGCCGACCTCACATCGATCGATCACCATCAATCAAAAGACAAAAGACAAACAAAGAAACATTAGTACATAGCTCTGATACCAAATATTAGAGATCTAGGTACTAAAGTAAGCTTAAGATAAGGATAAACTAATGATAGATAGAAAGGAGAAAGAGAAAGAAGGGTGTCGATCCACCCGACCACCCCCGAGCGAAGGGATCGAGACGGACTCGAGCCTCGATCGGCGTCCCATACCACCGTCGTGGCGTCGAGTCGTACCTGGTGGTGGCGCGCTCGCTACAAGAGTTGACCCACCACAAGAGCAGAGTCTCGATGTAGTCAAAAGATGATCAAATGAGGGTAGCTAGGCCTCTTATTTATAGCGATACCCAAGGCCCCCAGGCAAGTTCACACTTGACCTAATGGGTTGTCTCAATCCCGAGGATTAAAAGTAATCCTCCCCTTCTTTACACTGTCGTTTAACCCTCACACTTATCCACGTGTATAGAATACTACGATAAATTCTCACCACGGGATATTAAATGGTCATGCCCGTAACAGTGGCAAAAAGGGCCACAGGGAAAGCGAATGCTGGAAGAAGCGCGCCAATTTGGACAAATCCGAGTCTGGCAAAACCAGTCGGGAAAACCATCAAAGCTCGCACTACGCAGAAGGATCGGAGGGATCCAGAACCGGGAAGACCGGTAAAGGGCCAACCTTCGTGATGAAGCACAAGGCTAACTCAATGAAGAAGACTACTTCCAAATCGGAGGAAGTATGGCATGTTGATTCTGGAGCGTCCTACCACATGACGAGCCATGAAGAGTGGTTCTCCTTTTTGGAAAAACCGGAACAATCGGGGATTGTCGAAACCGGAGACGACACCCCTCACCCGATTGTGCATGTCGGAGAAGTCCCTTTAAGCCATGTTGGACAAAAAGGGAAGCTGATGAATGTACTACACGTTCCGACTATCATGTTGGCCGATTAGGCCAGAGTATGAAAGGGGAGACAATTTTGGGAGTTGTAATTAGATCAATTATGATAATTATAAGAGCGGACAGACGGAATCAGAATCGGATGCCGATCCGGGTCTGAACCGGTTCATAGCCGGTTGCCAGTTGGCACTGGTTTGTAACCCAACCGGATACCTATAAAAGGATCTGGAGACGATGTAAGTAACAACGGATAATTAATAGAGAAGTGTTGTGTCTTTACATATTGTTTATCTTGTTAATACTGTTCTGTACTTAATGTGATTATCATACGCATGTATCAAGTTAATCATTCCGGATAGTAACCGGGAAGGATCGGTTTTGTATTACGGTCTGCACATTCCTTACCGTACCACCCCTTTGGTGAAGTGTTCCATAGGGACACCCTATGTTAGTGGCTTGTCTAGCCCGGTGACAACATATCACAAAGAACCTGGTGTCGGTTGGATAAATCGTCGACCAGGGGATGCAGGTGCGGCTTACGCACCTCGGGTACTTCATAGAGGAAGAAGGTCGGCTAATTGCGCAAGGGCATAGAGAAGGGAGAATGTTTATCCTCAACACTAATGACGTCGGCACTGCCATGTTTGCCAAGGGACAGAAGATTGAATCGAACATCGATCTCTAGCATAAGCAGATCGGCCACGTCAACTACCGGAGGCTTCAAGACTTGCAATCAAAACAAGTTGTGTTCGGATTGCCGAAATTCAGTGGCCAGAAGACACAAATATGTGAAGCCTGCCAACTCGGGAAGCAACACCGGATTCCATTCCCCACCGAACGAAACCGGAGCCGTAACAAGCTCGACCTAATCCATTCGGATGTATGGGGACCGACATAGAACGTTAGTCTTGGTGGGAGTCCATACTTAGTCTCCTTCATCGACGACTACAGCCGGCACACATTGTCGTAGTGTATTTCATACACTACGTGAAAAATGTGTAAAATAACCGATTGAATAAATATGAAGAAAAAGAAAGAAACATTGAAATATATGTTACATGCATAGGGCAAGATTCAAACCTTGTACCTCCATGTTAATAATTTGACATCTTACCATTACACTAACACATCATGAGTATTAAAAAAGCAGATATCCCACATAGAAAGCTTATTTCAGGCATATTTTGTAGGAAAAAACTTTAGTTAGAAGAAAAAACCATGATAAAAAAAGCCACATATACACATTTAACGTGCATGAACACTATAGTCGATAAAAACGCATGAGGTTAGAAAAAAAAGCATGATCACTTTTAGAAAAAGCATGTTAGAGAAAGCATATAGTCTATAGATAGAGAAAAAGCATGGATTGCTAAGACTCTCTCATCACTATATAAGGATGTGGAGCACAATGTAATAAAGAAATAAAATAAAATAAAATAATTATGGGCTGATTATTAGGGTCTAAATATTGATTAATATAATACTCGTGGGATTCACGAGGTTTTCAATTTCTCTTTTCAAATCTATTCCTATTGATTCCAATCGAATCCAAAGTATGATTAGGGTTAAATATTAATAAAACTAAAAAAACTATATTCGTCTCAAATTCTTCCTCCTAGCCCAAAACCCCAACGGTTCCCACCCGACTCACGCAATGATTTGGCACCGAAAGGCACGACAACGTGGATCTACCTCACCGAGAGGAAGAGCGAAGTCTTCGAGTGTTTTCGGAACCTTCGAAGCTTGGTTGAACGGGAAACAAAGAGGAAGATCAAGTGCTTGTGGTCGGATGGCGGAAAAGAATACTTTTCCAGCCAAATCAATAGTTATCTGCAACAGAACGGAATTCAAAGAGTATTCAGTTGTCGATACACATTGGAACAAAACAGTGTGGCCGAGAGAAAGAACCGGTCGATTGCCAACGCGGCAAGGGCAATGCTGGAGGACAAGAGCATGCCCCAATTCTATTGGGCTGAGGCAGTCCGGACGGCCGACTACATCCAAAACCGGATCGGAGACAAGGTGTCAGCACATGAGTTGTATTTTGGGCAGAAGCCAAATTTGAGGCACCTTCGAATATTCGGTAGCATAGCATATGTGCATGTACCAGATGAGAAGCGGAAGAAGCTAGATCCGAAGTCGGAGAAGTGCATCCTAGTCGGTTACTCGCATGAGCAAAAGGGGTATAAGTGCTATAACCCCTGGACGAAGCAGGACCGAGTAAGCCGAGATGTTGAGTTCAACGAGACGGCATCGTGGTACTCTCTACCGACTCCGACTTCCGACTCCGACCAGACCAGTGAGCTTGAATCGGTCCAGATAGAAGATGACGAGGTTGAGACTCTAGAAGAGAGTCCGGAATCGTTTCGGTTGAGCAGACCGAACGAGCGACTGGGTAAAAGTGACTAGTCGGATGAGGAATCGACAAGTAGTGGAGACTCTACCGTGCTCTCCCTGCGCAAGAAACCGAGGAGGCGGTTCACGCGCAAAGAGAAAGGGAAGAAGAAAATGTCGGAATACGAAACCGGCAATGTTGAGTTGGATTGGACCAAATCTGACTCCGGAAAGGGTAGCGAAGATGACGACGGTTCGTGTGGTACTGGCGGTTGTTGTGGCAGGGGGGTGGCATCTTCACCAAATGGACGTGAAGAATGTGTTTCTTCAAGGTGACCTTGAAGAACGGGTCTATATGATCCAACCCCCCAGTTTTCAAATGAACAAGTCAACGGTGTGCCAGCTTGGTGTGCCAGCTTAAGAAGTCGCTTTATGGTCTGAAACAAGCCCCCCGAACTTGGAATGTGAAGATCACGCACTGGTTGGGTAAGATGGGGTTTGTGACCTCTAAATCTGACTCATCGTTGTTCATCCGGTAAGGTCCGGATGGTGCGGTTTGCATCTTACTTTATGTAGATGATTTGGTCATCACCGGACCCGAACTCAATGAAATCGGTCGTGTCAAGGCCCTGTTGTCAGACACATTTGAGATGAAGGGCCTGCGGGACCTTCATTATTTCCTTGGGATCAAGGTGATCCGAACCCCCGACGGCATATTGCTTTCACAACGACACTATGTGTTGAATATGTTGTACAAGTTCGGCATGACAGAATGTCGACCTGTCTCCACACCCCTAGACCAGAACCAAAAGCTCTGTCCCAACTTTGGACCAGCCTGCGATGAGAAATGGTTCCGACGAATAGTCGGAAGCCTTATCTACTTGAAAATCACCCGACCTGACATCAGTTACCCGATCGGTGTGATTAGCCAATTCATGCAGAAGCTAACCGTGGAGCACCTTCAGTGCGCGTATCGAATATTGCGGTAGCACGAAGGACCGATGACTGTTATACCGACACGGTATAGCAGGGAAGCTAGTCGGATATACCGATGCTGACTGGGCTGGTGATGCATCGGATCGCCGATCCACCTCCGGTTACATTTTTTCTCTTGGTAGCACGGTTGTTGCATGGAGCAACAAAAAGCAGCCAACAGTGGTTCAGTCGAGCACTGAGGCTGAGAACCGGGGCACTACTAATCCCACTTGTGAAGCCATCTAGCTTCGGTGACTGTTGTGAGATCTCCGGATCGAGATGCCGACCCCGATCAACTGCGACAAGATAAGCAGCATACAACTTGCCAAGAACCATTTATTCCATGCTCAAACAAAGCACATTGAAGTGCATTATCACTTCGTGCGTGAGCGAGTCCTGAGCGGTGAAGTCGAACTTCGGTATGTTCACACGGATCGGCAGGTTGCTGACATCTTCACCAAACCGCTCGGATAGGACAAGTTGCAACACTTCACCGAAATGCTTGGTGTTCAGCATCTCGACTTGCCGTACTTGAGGAGGAGAACGGGCAAAGGCAAAGAAACCAGTGCCATAACGTGCAAAGGCAAAGAAATTGCTGACGGCACCGGACAAGGAACCGGAAAGGGAAGAACCAACAAAGGCAGAGACAAGAGGAAAAAGGAGGCCGAGTCGACGAAGGAAGTTGGCACATTCGATCAAGTTGGAATGAGCGGCAACGGCAGCAGAGTCAAGAAGGACAGAGCCGACAAGAAGGAGAAGGCCAAGACCCAAACATGGTTTGATGTGGTGAAGGGCCTGAAACCGGAAGATGAGTTGGAGAACACCGACTCGAACAAGAGCGGGAACGAATTGGAGACAGCCGATTCGCTTCAACAGTTGGATTTGGAGAAGCCATATCAACTAAAGGCCAAGCAGACGAGAAGGCAACGGAAGTCAACACCGATACGGAGGAACTCATGGATCGACAAGCCCAGAGTCATAACAGCAAAGGAGTTGAAATGGGCCTGTTGAGCAGACAAGCCGACCAAGGAGGTTGAGGTGCATAGTACCGGACGGGTCGTAGGAAGCGGAACCGGACCAGACGTGGGGCGCGAGCAAGGCGGCAAGACATCAGAAGGAGCCGGAGGAAAGGAACGACTACTGCAAACATTGACATCACGCTCCGACCTCAAGTTGAGCTTGAGGGGGAGTGTTGAGTGACCAAGCTCAACCAGATCCAGATCGGTTGAATAATCCAGAGCCGGATCAGGGAGACAAATCAGAGAGCCGGATTCGAGCGCGAACCAAAAGCCTAGTAGTAACCTAGACTATTAGGTAATCATTGTCTCGTAGTTAGTGTCAGTCGCACGTACGAATATTGAAATACCTATTAGTACTTCTGTCAGTCCTTTATGGACTTGTATAAATAATGTTGTTATAGCACATTGTATGTACAGAGTTACAGAGTGTTTTTTGAATCTACGTTTACGTTCTGCTCTCTCTGTCTCTCCCGCGTATACTCTCTGTGTATTAAGCTTCTCCATTAAACCTTCATCTTTTTCTCTATTGCTATCAGGCTGAGCCGGTTCTGTCTAACGCTTTCGCACGTTAACATTAACAAATCTTTTATTTCGATTGGGGATTGTACATTTGGAAGATGTGGTTGATAATGAATCTCAAAGGTTGTCGGATTTTGAAGATGCCAAGTGATGGTTATGTATTCCCCCAAATTATGGATTTATTTGGGAGAAATTACAAGATATACCATTGTTGCAAGGATCTTTGCCTACAAGATGGTACACACTTGTTACAAGTCACTACAAATATATTGTATCATCATTATCTTGGCTATCTCCTAAAGCAACGAAGTTGTGGAATGTATGTAAGTCAGATGCAAGGTGGTGGAAAATATTACAACTTAGTAGCCATTCCCATCTACCATTTCGTGCAAAGGTATTCATTCATATGGAGAGTCATGATTGGTGGGCTCTCATTAGGTTCGGCCTTAAAGACACGAGGACTAGCGTTCGACACTTGTTTCTTTTACACCGTTCCATTGGAGGATAGTACACATAGGTTCATTAAATGTCCTATAGCGTGTACCATTTGGAAGTACTTATCGGACATTTGGCAAGTTTTAACCCGTTGTTGTTTGAGACCTCAACAATGGGTTTTTTCTCAATATGTTCAAAATGGTTCAAATGATGAGATGGAGATATTGTTCCAATTTTTACGTTATTGGGGTCTACAACACAGTTGGAATATGCGTAATGCTTTCATGTTTGATAATAGACATGGGGTGAAAGCCTATATAACGAAGCTTAAAGGTATTCTCATGTGGAATTTTTGGATGTTAGAGCATGTGGGGATCATTTCCTCAAATGCATATTCAGGTTTTTTAATAGCATTATAGAACGTCCCTCTCCCTACATAGGCATATGATAGGTAGAGGAGACTAAGAAGTGTTGTAACTAAGTGAATTTTACATACAAGCTATATAATTATGTGCTTTTACCAAAAAGAAAAAGAGAGAGAGAATATCTATATGTGTGATTTGTGAATACCTTTGTTACGATGGTTGTGTAAACTATTTGAAGATTGGGAGATTGTTACTTTGGCAAAGCGATGTGTTATGTAGTTTGGTAGAGTACTATAAATATGGGGGGTAACATATATGTGTCTGAGTATTTGAATCCATAAACTTGATGGAAAACCAAGGGAGCTTTTGGTGTACAAATGTTGGCATGTGCATATGCTTGTGTGTTCATATTAGGAACCTAGTTTGAATATTTCTATTTATCAACTTATCTTGATTATATTCAGTAAGAAGTTAAGATTAGACTTGTTTCGTGTTTCTAGGGAGTATCCTAAATTTCCTTGAGATCACTTTTTTTAAATTACAAAGTGCAGCATTTTCATGATCGTATTAACAATATTGGTTTTTTCCATGAATAACTTGGTATTTGCTCTTTGAAGACCTAATTTAGTCAAGAAAGTCTTTCCATAAAAGGATCACTCAATGTATGGTTAGTTGAAATCGACAAATAGGTTCCCAACCCTAAAAGTAAGTATTCTTTGATATATATGTTACATATGTGGGAACCAAAAACTTTATAATGAAGGAGAAATATAGGAAAAAACAAATTGGCGTGTTTTTCACGTTTATATTTGTTTATTACGAGAATCATCCCTTGTGTTTGTCAATTATAATTTTTGTACAAATATTGATATAGGTGAACATGATATGGACCCATGAAAAAATGTCCTTCAATGCTATCTTTAGAAAAACGGGTAAGCTTTTGAGTTTGCCTAACTTGTGAAGGCAAAAGTTTTACGTTATCTTTATTAGGAGGACAATAGATGAATTTGTTAAGAAGGATATTACTCTTACCTTGTGAATAGTAAGTCTCATTGGAAATTCTGAATTTTGCATATTAGATAATATTATGAGGATAATATTGTTTATGAACTTTTTAAAAAGGATATAATTGTTTCTTTGTGAATGATAAGTTTCATTAGAAATTCTGAATTTTGGACATTAGTTAATAGCGCCTACATTAGACCAATTATCTAATTCTTCAACCAACTACTTAGATCATGTAATTATTGTGTGTTTAACAAGTTTGTTTTGTATTGGAGTTGTTTACCATGGATTGCTTCTAATGAAAGTAGTGTAATTTTCTAGGGCATGCACTCTAAGATTGGAATACAATGTGAATACAATGTGTTCCTTGCAAAAAAGAACAAACACATTATTGACCTTTCAAAACACTAGCATAAAAGTTGTGTTATCTTTTGAAAACTAGTTGAGATGAACTTATTATCCATGTAATAAATGCGAACAACCTATATATGCCAAATAAAGTTCTAACTTTGTTCTCATGAAGATGACCATAGTCCACAAAATGACCTCATCGACCTTGATCACGATTCCTCATAATAAGCATCCGCATATTTGTATACCACTTTTGTTAAAGTTAGTGACCAAATGAGCATGTGGGTACCAAACTTATTTACAATACTTGCCAGTCGCGTAAATGTCACAATATTCCTTATGTGATTGATGGGCCTTGTAAATTGGCTAGATCGTATTGTATCATGTGTGTCATTATTCAAAGCACCATGGGAAACTTTATTTTGGAAGGTTATGAAGGTTAAAAGGTGAGGGTGGTCCCTATATATATATATATATATATAGTTTTGCAACAAATTTTAGTGGTGTGATAGAAAATTGTTGGTAGGAGATCAAGTATATAGACTGAATATAGAGAAAGGTGACATTGTCACTCACAATATCTAAGTTGTATGCAAACGATTCATCGCCTTCAATTGTTTGGAATATGAACACATCATATAGGCGATATTCAAGGAAGGGGACATTTAAACTCGGGGGTAAGCATGAGAGGGATTATGAGGAAGAAGTCCATGATGACCTTAGGAAAGCTTTTAATCTATTTGACAAAGACCAATCAGGTGAGGGTTTTTCCATTTTTTATTTTTAGCATTTTTCATATGTACTTTGTATGTATTGTGGTGTACCTTTGTGCTCATAGTATTATGTCTTTTTTTAATAGTTTTTTTTAGATGTATTGTGTATCTATGTTTTTTATTTTCATCTTGTAATACTTGTTTGTTTGTCATGTTAGGATATATTGATCGAGGAGAGTTCAAGGATGCCATGAGGTCTTTGCCTATGAACAAAGAAAAAAATCACTCTTGCTTCATGATGTTTCAGTTTGCTAAGTTTCTTAAGTCTAAGGCAAATCCATCGTAGCATGTGGCATGCTTGGCAAGATTGGAAATGGTTTCCTGATAGAAAACTTTCTTTTAAGGAAACTATTTCCAGATAATTTTCTTTCTTTCTTTCGTTTGGCTTATATTTAAGTCGGGATTTCTATTTATTGTGCAGGGCTTTGGGATTTTCTGACATAACTGATAAGGTAATTAATTTTGAAGACTTTTGTTTTGCTAATTTTTGGAATATAACTAATAATGTAATCAATTTTGAGGGCTTTTGTTTTGTTCTATTATTGAATAATGGATCAAGGATACACCATACATTAATAAGTCATAATTCCATATTCAATGGTGTAATCATCGCATTATCTTTAGGAAAATAATATTATAAAAGCAAAAATATTATCAAATGGTAATGAGTTGTTAGCGGGCTAATATGATCTCAAAACCAAAATTATGGAAGAGTGTTTTGTAATGAATCCATGCATTCAAACCCTTGCTTATAACTTTGACACCACAAACCTTTAACGTTGCGAACCATGAGCTTTTTTAACACCAAACCTTATCTATAATTTTATTTTTGTCATCGCTCAATAATCGATGTGTGTGTGAATATTTTGTTTTAATTATGTTTCCCTAGGAGGCGTTCCAATATTTCACAAAATTCGATAAAAACCATGATGGTTTTATAGATTATGACGAGTTTGTGGAAATGACAACTCCGAAAATAGAAGAAAAGGGGATTGCCCATGAAATTTTTCGTCGTTTTCAAGCTTCAAACAATGTAAGTGATTTTATCTTGTTCATTCCCGCAATTTTTATGGACTTCCAAGGACATTAAAATATCATAATCATTGTCTTTCTCTAGTCATATTTGACCTTCGAAGATGATAATCAAATCTATCTATCAATCTATTCATCTCTTGCCTCAAGCCATATTTGGGGTATGAGGATGCTATAGACGTATGTATTACTCCTTGAGATGCTTAGTTAGAAATGCATATGCAATAATGTAAAGTTCCAAGTTAGAACAACTAATAAGCATCATTTGGATTGTGCAACCTGTTGCTATAGAAACAAATATCTCTTCATACTTTACTACCATTTCTTAGTTGCTTGCATGCATTTTCAAATTACTATAATCTACAATAATTTTTTATGCGATATAATTAGGGCCTAATTTCAAACAACTAATGACCTTTTCCTTTGGGAAACATTGATAGAAAATTACATTTGAAGACATAAAACGAGTTGCCAATGAATATCAAGTATCATTTCAAGAAGAAGAGCTACGCGATATGTTTCATTATGCTGACAAAAACAGTAAGTTGAACATAAATATTGGGATAAAGAAACATGAGAATGTATTTACACTTAATAGAAAATGTGTTTCCTTGTTAAGGATAAGAACACATACATAATTTACTTACTATGTTGATGAATCATTAGGAGATGGTGGTATTGATGAAAAGGAGTTCCAAAAAGTTTATGATGAGTGCCGAAAACTATCATCAACTACCGTTTCTACCATTTAGAAAGTTTCTACCCTAAATGAGATATGAAGCATCCATGCATTGCAACTATATTCCACATAGGTTAAGACATCTTCAAGGTTATTTTGCAAAATTTACCATTGCTTCGAATTGGCTTTTCAAAGTTTCTACCCTAGATGGTATATGAAACATCCATGTGCTACAACTATATTCCTTAATACATATGAGCACCCATATTTGAAGTCCATGTTTCACTCGTAGGAAGTTTGTGAAAAATGTGTTCTCAAGATGACTATATGTATACATGTATTTAGTATGTACATAATTATTGGTGATGGCTATCTTTGTAAATTTGTGTGTTCACACATTTAGTATACATGAATAGAAATATAAAAACATGAACACACACACACATAGAGTTTGTGTTAAGAGTGAGTCAATGTGTTGTCCACGAGGTGTTGTCGCCTCAAGTACACTTCAACCTAGTGGAATTTGCACACTCCAAGGTCGTGTCGAGGAATTCGATCTCACTTTTACCATACTAGGGGCAGCCAAGTAGTATGATTCATGGACTTGAAAGGAGGCACACAACAACATGATATGCCCTATTATTAGAGTACAAATTGGTCAAATCTTTACATAAAGGTGGAGATGTAAATAATGTAAACATTATTGGGCTATCATGGTTGACTCACTTTGGCAAAATTATTTGGACGCGTTATGAAATCAAAAGTATGTGCATGAGCCAAAAAAAGTGGTGAAAGAGCTAATGGACAAGCTGGCTTTCAAAAATATCATAAAATCATAGGTCACCATGTTGCCCTTTGAGTATTAATCGATGAAAGTCACTTGAAAGGTAAAGGTTTATCTTGTTACTTTGTAGACATCAAGAAAGCTTTTGATGTGGTACATTATGAGCATATTTGGAGGTGCATTGAAGAACTCGAGTTGCCAATTGAATATATGCTTGCAATTTCCCAACTCTATAGAAGGTTATATGTTGTGTGTATATAGGCAATGAAATTTTAAATTTTTTTCAATAGCATTAGGTGGAAAGCTTGAAATACCTTGGCCTTCAAGTTCCCCCAAATCATAGATGGAATGAATGTGCTACCCAATGCTTAGAGGGGTGAAAGAGAGCATATTATGCATTTAAGAACATTTGCAATTAGGGAGAATTTACATGTTGGGTCCTCAAGCAATGCCTTTTTGACATTTTGGCAACACCAATGCTTATCTATACGGAAGAAATATGGGATTGCTTCTTAAGATGGTATCACTTCTTATTTAGATCATGGCCATTAGAACAGTTGTCAAATACATGTTTTACGATTTAGAGTCATCCCTCCCATAAACTTCCGAGAATCACAATATTGGAAACAAGCAAAAAGGTCCTGGGGCACATAAGGAAAATGGTGTTCCCATTGGGCCCAAGATATAGAAAAAGATGCACCATACTTGCTTTATGATCCATCAATAGATTCCTCTTTGAATGAGGTCGTTTGCAATGTCAATATATCACGATGTGGAAAAAATGTGGTGGCTCACACTCCATGCACATCAATGCATGTTAGAGCCCATCTTGTTATCTACTATCTAAACTAGGGATCGGCAATGGCTCGGCTCAAGCCTAAACCGTTTGGCTAAAGAGGCTTAGCAGCTCGGCTCGGCTCGGCTTAGGCTTGAACCTGCCTTAACGGTTTGAGCTCGGCTCGGCTTGGCTTGAGCCTCGCCAAACCGGCTCAAACCGGTTAAGCCATTTAGAAACTTGAGAGAGGGAGAGAGAGGGAGGGAGACTACACAGATGAGGAGAGAGAGAGGGGGAGGGGAGACTACACAGATGAGGAGAGAGAGAGAGGAGAGGGCGACTACACAGAGAGAGGGAGGGAGGGAGGGAGACTACATAGAAAGAGAGAGGGAGAGGGAGGGAGACTACACAGACGAGAAGAGAGAGAGAGAGAGGGAGGGAGACTACACAGACGAGAAGAGAGAGAGAGGGAGGGAGGGAGACTACACAGACGAGAGAGAGAGAGAGAGAGAGAGAGAGAGAGAGAGAGAGAGAGAGTACACAAATGTGAGAGATAGATAGATAGATTATATTATCGTCTTCGGAGGTCAAATATGACCTATGAGACCAAAAAATATTACATTTCACGTGATACGTGTGAAAGTGAAAGAGAGAGGGAGGGTGAGAGAGAGAGAGAGAGAGAGGGATGTCGGATTTTGAAGATGCCAAGCGATGGTTATGTATTCCCCCAAATTATGGATTTATTTGGGAGAAATTACAAGATATACCATTGTTGCAAGGATCTTTGCCTACAAGATGGTACACACTTGTTACAAGTCACTACAAATATATTGTATCATCATTATCTTGGCTATCTCCTAAAGCAACGAAGTTGTGGAATGTATGTAAGTCAGATGCAAGGTGGTGGAAAATATTACAACTTAGTAGCCATTCCCATCTACCATTTCGTGCAAAGGTATTCATATGGAGAGTCATGATTGGTGGGCTCCCATTAGGTTCGGCCTTAAAGACACGAGGACTAGCGTTCGACACTTGTTTTTTTTACACCGTTCCATTGGAGGATAGTACCCATAGGTTCATTAAATGTCCTATAGCGTGTACCATTTGGAAGTACTTATTGGACATTTGGCAAGTTTTAACCCGTTGTTGTTTGAGACCTCAACAATGGGTTTTTTCTCAATATGTTCAAAATGGTTCAAATGATGAGATGGAGATATTGTTCCAATTTTTACGCTATTGGGTTCTACAACACAATTGGAATATGCGTAATGCTTTCATGTTTGATAATAGACATGGGGTGAAAGCCTATATAAAGAAGCTTAAAGGTATTCTCATGTGGAATTTTTGGATGTTAGAGCATGTGGGGATCATTTCCTCAAATGCATATTCAGGTTTTTTTAATAGCATTACAGAACGTCCCTCTCCCTACATAGGCATATGATAGGTAGAGGAGACTAAGAAGTGTTGTAACTAAGTGGATTTTACTAGGGATCGGCAACGGTTCGGTTTAGGCTTAAGCCGATTTGGCCTGATCCAAGCCAAACCGGCTAAGCCTAAACCGTTTTGGGGATCTCAAACCTAAACCGAACCAGTTCACAAACCAGTTTATCCTAAACCCGTTTGTGAACCAGTTCAGTAAACGGCTTGGAAACCGGTTTGGAAACCTCTCTCTCTCTCTCTCTCTCTCTCTCTCTCTCTCTCTCTCTCTCTCTCTCTCTCTCTCTCTTTCCACTTGTCTGTTGTCTCCCTCCCTCCCTCTCTCTCTTTCTCTCTCTCCCCCCCCCCCTCTCTCTCAAGTTTCTAAATGGCTTATCCGGCTTAGTCGGCTTGAGCTAGTTAGAGCTGGTTGGCGAGGCTCAAGCCAAGCCGAGTCGAGCCACTAAGCCACTTTAAGCCGGTTAAGCCAAACGGTTTAGGCTTGAGCCGAGTTGTTGCCGATCCCTAGATTTTACATAAATTAATATAATTGTGTGCTCTTACCAAAAGAGAGAGAGAGAGAGAGAGAGAGAGAGAGAGAGAGAGAGAGAGAGGGAGGGAGACTACACAAACGTGAGAGAGGGACGGAGGGAGGCAAGGAGCTTGTATTCTACATAGTGGATAGATAGATAGATAGATAGATTATATTATCAGCTTCGGAGGTCAAATATGACCTATGAGACCAAAAATATTACATTTCACGTGATATGTGTGAAAGTGAGTAGTGACTCTCGATGTTCAAGAACTTTACCAATGAATGTTGCAATCAAGAGTGCACATTGTGGTTGTTAGAGGAATTCATGCAAAGATTGGGCTCGGTCGAAGAGATGTGGAAAGCATGGTCGAATATGATCAAAGGCAGAGCATTGTATCAAAGTGTGATACTCAAACTCGCGAACTTGTTTAGGGCAAAGTGTGCATAGCCGACCACTCTCATCACTTGTGCCCCAACGCCCTATTTCACATCGCAATGTATGTGAGCTAAGTCGCATGGAAGCAATGGTTCGAATGGCAGATAACGGTATGGGCTCTAACATATATCGATGTGTATGATTTCCCCGTTCCGCAAAGAATATGGTTTTGTAGTTAGGTGCAACATGTGTAGTATAATGTGTGAAGCGTGAGCCTCCACATTTGTCCCATGTCATGATACATTGGCGTTGCAAAAAGGCCTCATATACACAGGAATCTAATGATGCATCATGAAGCAAGTGTCTCGCATCCCATCTACCAAACCATTTTTCTATATCTTGCATCCAACCGGAACACAAAATTTTGCTTTTATGCGTCTTTTGGATCTTTTTGCTTGCTTCCCACGCAATTCTAGGAATTCGATGTGAGGGACTTTTTTGAACCTTAAGCATGTATTCAATAACCCTTTCCATGGCCATGGTCTCAATGGGAAACAATCCCGTCTCAAGGAGGAGGGTGTAGGGCGTTTGTTTCTTAACTTGTAGAAACTTTGTAAGAAAATGTTTTTGGACATTTTCAAACTCTTTCCACATAGATTTAGGGATGCTACCACCCCATACTTCCACGCCATAGAGAAGAACCGGTGTCACCAAAGTGTCGAAAAGATATTTCTTGAGGACCCAACACTTAATATCTCCAAGGTTGCATGTGTTCTCAAATGCATAGTATGCTCGCTTACCCGCCTTTAAGTGGCGTGTAGCACATTCATTCCATCTATGATTTGAAGGAACTTCAAGGCCAAGATATTTGAAGCTTTCCACACATTCAAGTGGCTCATTGTTGTACATAATACATGGTTTATCTCTTTTTTGGCTCTTCACAAGCATAATCTTTATTTTAGAGCTATTGACACTTGATTTAGTATTCATACAAAAATTTTCCAATGCCTTCATAAGCTTTTGTGCATCTCCTAAAGTATTTGCAAAAAGCACTACATCATCTGCAGATAGCAAAAGCATAATCACACATTCCCAATGGCAACTTCTTCAACACAATAGAGAGAGAGAGAGAGAGCTAGGGAGAGAGAGGGAGGGTGGGAGGTTTCCAAACTGTTTGACAAGTTGTTTCCCAAACTGGTTTAGGATTTGTTTGGTTCAGGTTTGAGAACCCTAAAACGGTTTAGGTTAAGCTTAAACCGAACCGTTGCCGGTCCCTAATCCAAACCATTGCTTCCACATGATTTAGCTCACATTTCACTATGTTTTCCACATATCTTTATAATCACAATGTGCACTCTTAATTGCAAGATTCATTAGTAAAGTATATTACATGTGAGAAAATATTTGTTCTCTTTCTCTTATTGTAATTAGAGCTTATCCTTGTGATAAGTTGTTACACTATTTATGACCCAATTTTCTCACCATTCTATTACCCATAGATAATCTCTTAATTTACTAAATGCCACCATGGAATATAGGGGTTGAACCCAAGGCCACCTAGTCTCCATTGGGCAACCTTACCAATTGAGCTACATTCATCTAGGCTCTTTGTTTATATCTTAGTGAAATATAAGGAAATATAATGCCTAGATCTATTTGAAGAGAGATTAAAAATATCCAAAATTGTTTAATTACAAAGTCTCTTCAAGTCAAGAAACCGACATGTACTTTCCTATACATAATTACTTCCCATTGAGATTTTGGCCATTGAAAGGGTTGTTGGGCACATGCTCAAGGTTCAAAAATGTCCCTAGAATTCAATGGGAAGCAAGAAAAAAGATCTAAATGAAACATGAAAGCAAATTTGTGTTTCTATTGTAAGCAAGATATGAAAAGTGGGTGCAATGATGCGTAAATAGATTCCTTGTGAATGAGGCCTTTAGGCTTTTACAATGTTCTTGTATAATGACACAAGAAAAATTTGGAGGCTCATGCCTAACAATTTATACTACATATGTGCCACAACTAGAAAACCATAGCCTATCTAGTTGTCTACCATCCAAAACCACTATTTCCATACAACTTGGTTCACACTCGCTTTCGATGTCAAATGGCACTTTGGAGGACAAATGGTGACCTAAAAAAATTGTCCACATTTCTCAATAAACATGTTCTAAAGTCTTAAGTATCACACTTGATAAAATAATTTGCTTCACAAAACATGGAAACCAAACACACCAATACATGTCAAAGCCTATCTAGTTGTCCACCCTCCTAAACATTGCTTCCATACAACTTAGTTCACTCACTTCAATGTGAGATGGGACAATTGGGACACAAAAGATGAAACAAGCAAATTGCCCACATTTTCCCCCAAACAAGCTCAAGAGTTGAAGTATACTCTTGATACACTATTTCGCTCACATTTGACAATACTTTCCACACATCATAAAGTCAAATTTTGCTCGAAAAACTATAAGCACTCTCAATTGCAATATTCATAAGCATTAAAACGCGCCATAAATATTTCGAAACTATTGAGAATTTGTTCTTGACCATTCATAGCCTAATTTATGCCAACCTTTCAGGTAGATGAAAGGCAAATATCCAAATAGTAGGCCAATCAATCCCATTGTTAAAGCAAAAGGAACATTATACCCCCCATCATCTAGATTCAAACCATTGCTCAATACAAACTTGTTCTCGAGCAAAACTTTCTAGTTCAATCAAATTTACCCATGGTGGTATACAATACCCTAGATATGTTTTCCAGCTAATGCTTATATGCTTAGTTTGGGCATCATTGTTCTAAAGCCTCTCAAAAAATGCCTCGTCATTTTTGTTTAAACCGAGTATATATCCTAAGAGAATCATAACTCATCTAGAAACAATCCTTCTCATGATGTGCATAATTCTCGTTCTGAGGAGCATTCCTTGATAGCATCGACATCAATCACGCGACCTGATCCTATGGCAGCAGTTAAAAGCCGAAGCGACCCTTTGCCTACCAGCCCTATAAAGTTGCTACTACTTCCTTCTAACGATTTTTTAAGCTTGCTTTGACACACTAAATCTTGATCATTGATATCCCCATCTTCAGACTCGATCAACCATTCCAAGTTCTCTTTGGGTACTTGGGCAGATTTTAGTTGCATGATATTTTGGCGACAAAAGGGACATGTTGGGGATGGAGAATTGGGTATGGCCGGGTTCGGCTTGTTATGACAACAAAGTGCAAGAGTGCACCCAGCACACATTTGGTGCCTGCAATCTCGGATTTCAATTGTACACGTTCGCTCGAAACAAATGCAACATAACTCGATGTCTTCATCATTATCATCATCATCAATCTGAGTGTCATAAAGTAACATTGTAAAGTACATACACACATCCATCATATATGTACAAATAATACATGTATAGATATACAAAACATAGATATAGGTATATACACACAGGTACATGAATATCTAAATGCATAAGACATATACACACGAAAATATATAAAGCATGTATATATGCATATCCATATCCTATATGGATATGGATATGCATTTCAATGTGGATGTGCATGTGGATGTGTGCATGCGTATGGGTATGGGTATGGGTATGAATATGGATATGCATGTGCATGTATGTGTATATTGTTATAGATATATGTATGGATATACACATACGCATACACATACCTCTACGAACAGTATGCCTATCTGCCAAGAGACAAGTATACATATAGGTTTAGGTATAGGTATAGTTATACCTATACCTATATGTATAGGTGTCTGTATGTATACATATACTTATATGCATAGGTATAGGTATACCTACACAATGTATACTTATATGCATATAGGTATATAGGTATAGGTATAGGTATATGTGTACGCTTATATATATGTATGTATTTGGGAGGGATGCGTGCCTATATATGTATGGTGATATAGACAGATATATGTATATATCGCAAAAGTACGTGTGGTGAGTTGCGATTTTTTGGACCTCT
The DNA here is from genome assembly GCF_043228905.1 of Azolla caroliniana. Lineage (NCBI taxonomy): Eukaryota > Viridiplantae > Streptophyta > Polypodiopsida > Salviniales > Salviniaceae > Azolla > Azolla caroliniana. The sequence continues at coordinate 17,047,455 of NW_028230438.1, forward strand.
TGCTTCCCAGACACTCTCATTTCTTGTTTTGATGATTTATTGATGGCAGCCTCATTTTGAGAAGAGAATATCCTCCTCTCCCATGCATCATTTGCTTGTGCCAGAGCTGCCTCCAATAAGGTTTTAGCTTCTGGATCAAGATCACTCATGAATTTCCAAGGTGATGGCCATACCAACGGTTCAGTCGAGAGTGGGTTGAGAAGAGATGCACAAGCGTGGTTGTGATACTTCATAGCTATGAAAAATGGAGAGTGCCTATAAAGAAACAATAACATAACGATATAAAGTAGACATTACTTGCGAATCAAAAGATGACACCTCTTATTTGCAAGATTTTAAGAGGCAAATGGGGTTTTTTTCTTTCCTTAAAAAACACACCAACTGTAGGTTCTTTTGTTTCAATAATTTATTTGAGTTTTGTCTTTAAACTGAAATGGAGTAAGCTGGAGCCCCGAGATATGGTGGTAACAAACATCATCCCCAGTAATTTCATTCATGCATTTTTTCTTATATGCTTACCCTCTAGAGTTTCTATACATTCGATCTGCACCCCATGCCAAAAGCTCTTTAACGCACTCCGTTGATCCTCCACGAGCTGCACAATGCAACGGAGTGCTACCAATACCACAACTGAAAAAGAAAAAAAACAAAACAAATACGAAATGTTGAAGTTTACACTCCTGACATGTGCAAGAAAGAGAAGATGTGGAAACTTTCCCCACTTGGGAAGGACCTCACTTTCCCTCATGTTTTCCTAGTGTTCAACACAACAATCTTGTCCTCACATCTGAAAGATACCCATGTTATCTTATGTTTCTTTACCACTAGTCCCCAGCACAGCAGACTTTCCCCATGTGGGAAAGGCCCAATAATCCTAATGTTTCGCAACCTTGTTCAACATTATGAGCTCGTGAAGGCGAGATGGTTGTGTATATCTAAGTATGCCACCCACTCCTTTGCCTCCAGAAGCTCATAATGTTCGGTCCAAGCAAGAAAAACACTAGGGAATATTTATCATTAAATGTCTATGTTAGAAGGAATTTCAGAATTTTAGGTGACTTATTTATGACAAGCTTTCTGAAAGCCTCTTAAAGTTACAATTAACTTTAAGGAAATTAGTAGTAATTACTGGAAATATTCATCAAAACAAGCTAAATATGGAAATCTCACCCCATTCCACCCGATCGTGTCGTTGTAGCACACACTAGAGCTCCTTTGCCTAAAAGACAACGAACTACTCCCAGATGATTGAACCGTGCTGCCAAATGTAGCGGAGTCGCCCCATTACTATCACGAACGTTAACAAACCGAGCAAAACCCCTGGCATAAAAACACACATATTTTTAATCTTTGCCACATGCCGAATGTCTTCAAATGTAGTGACATATATAGATCAATAAATATAATTGGTTGGTTGTTTAACAAAATACCCCTACGATTTCAAAAACAAAATACCAGAATATGCCTCATTGGGCAGGGGTATATTCTTGTGATTTTCAAAATATTAGGGATATTTTGGTCAAAATGTTAAGGATATTTGGTGTTTTCTCCATATGTATGTGTGTTTTTATGTATCTTACCATGTTTGTGCCACCCTTGGTAGTTGAGCAGATTCTATGATTCTTTTCGCACATTCGAAATGCCCACTCTTGGCAGCATAATGTAAGCATGTTCTCCGGTTGGGCACATCAAACACGAGAATCTGTGTTAAAAAACCAACTATCTTTTTACCCCGAAGTAATTGAAAATTGATGGTCAAGAGGGAGGTATGTAATGTTTTTACTTCAGAATAAGTCTATCTATATAGACCATGTTAATGGGGAAAATAGCGCAATCCGATGCATTTCTGGACTGCTTGACCATAGTTAGGGTTTATCCATTATAATGGTATGTGTGCACACCACAAAGGTTGCACTTGAACCTTTGACAGGCACAAGTAAAGCCATCCTAGTCATCTACCATGAATACTAGTGCAGTGTAAATAATAATGGGTGATAAAACAAGAAGAAAGAAAAGGATATTACATCTGCTCCCCATTCCACAAGTGTTTCGATGCAAGAAACTCTTCCATTTTTACATGCAAGCATCAATGCCGTCTGTCCACGAGAGCTCATTGCGTTCAATAATGCGCCCTTCTCCAAAAGCAAGGAAAGCATCTGTCATCATCACTAAAATATCTCTAAATAAATAAATCCTCGACGCTATAATTTCATAGAAACATATCGTGACTCATGTAATAGAAAGATATTTGTGTGTATATATGGGAATATAAATATAAAAAATGTGAGAACGAGACGGTTTAGAGCTCATTTTTTGGAAGAAAAACTTGAGCCTATGAAAAATGGTCATGATGCATGTATATACACACACACACACATATATATAGAGAGAGAGAGAGAGATACACTTGTTCACCCAAATTTATGAAAGCCCTTGATAACATTATGCAAAGATGTCATAATTCATGAATGGAGATTGTCAGGAGTCCTTTGCAGAAAGACCTTAAACCATGGAAAAACAACAGCATGTAATTGAGATATACAACTATAATATATATATATATATAGAGAGAGAGAGAGAGAGAAAGAGAAAGATTTCTGTTTATGTCTTTCTTCATACGAAATTCTTAAAACTAAGAAACAAATGAGAAGTATTATATAATTATACCCATACATACATATACATATACACAATGCATACATATGTACTTACATGTAATATAACATAAATGGAGAGAGAGAGAGAGAGAGAGAGGTGAAGAGAGAAATTGATTAGTGTATTACCTCTGATTGACCATGTGCGGCAGCATAATGCAATGGAGAGAGTCGGACATGGCTGCAAGAAACAGTGGCATTAATCAGCTTGGGCTTGTGGGTGAGGATAGCCATGGCATGATGTAAGTCACCTTCCTGGATTGTAGAGAACAACTCATTCTCTGATTTATGGACATAGCTCATACATATACCCATGCTTGTATATATGTGGCTTGAACAAACTCATGTACCATATATATATATGTATGTATGTATGTATGTATGTATGTATGTATCAACTAACGCTCATTTCATGTTATTATATCCCTCGAAGAATCATCATCATTTGTATATCATCTGACTGACGATCCAACAAAGCTTAATTCATCTTCTTCACCACCGACAAACGCATATAATCCATCACATATGTGGAACTCAAAAAGAGCAGGTTTTCTTTCTTCAGAGGTTTGTTTTTTAGTTCGTTTGTTGATCAATCCCCTGGAAAACATTCTTGATAGCTTTTCGGAACTACAAAACGAAAGGAAGATTGAAGAACGAGTCAAAGGGAAGAACACAAAAAGAGAAACACTTCTGTTGCCAATTTTAGCAGTGGAGAGCGATTATTCCTCTAAAAAAAAATAGACGTTTTTTATAGAGTAATGAAATCATTATGAATCATATTCAAAGCCTCAGATGTTAGTTAACCTTTCTTCTTGGAAGAAAGGAAGAAAGCCAGAATTTCATGAGCGTTTCCAAGAACCCAAAGAATGATTTTGTCTTTAATCTGCTATAGAACAACCGGTTTAATCCTCTTAATATCCGATTAGTACAGATAGTGGGTTCTAAAAAATCCTGCATGGAATAACCGATAATCCCTGTTGATACCGGTTAATGCAGGTGGCGGATTCATTAATATCCAGTGAATCGAATGGTGGGTTGTTTGGCATCAGGGCAATCCAGCTGATGGGTTTTCTTAACAACCGGTTAATCCACAATTATAGAAAGTCGGCTGGATTTAAGTAACCGGTTAATCCAGAGGGCGAGTTCCTAACAAGCGGCTAATCTGGAGAGAATGGAGAACTTTTGCTAACAGAAGATGGATCCATAGCAATGGCATCTTAATCCAGATACATGACGCCGATTAGTAAGGCCTGTTAATTCCTGGCATCTTAATCCAGATAGATGACGCCTGATTAGTAAGGCCTGTTAATTCCTGGCGATATAGATATCGCCTCATTAACAAACAGCCTTTCTTTCCATAATTTAACCCCCTTTTTTCTCATTTCACGTGAAGCCTCTCTGTTCTTCTTCTTCTTCTTCCTTCTTCTTTTCCCTTTCACACGAACTTCAGGCAGGCAGGCAGGCAGGCAGGCAAAGGCACCATGAAAATACATGCCACCGTATATACGGATACATATACATGCACCGTATATATACGGATATACATACATACATACATACATACATACATACATACATACATAACCATGTATATATGTACATCCCCGAAGGGGCTGTCTTTCCCCTAATATCAAGAAAATGCCCCGCCCGCCCTATTCATCTCATCGGAGAGGACAACTCAACACACGGGAACGTTCTAAATACATGAGAGATAAGATAGATAGGCAGATTCTATTTATTATTGTCTTCGGAGGCCAAATGCGACCAAAAGTATTACCACATTTCATGTAATATATTTGAAAGTGAATAAAGAGAGAAAGGTTGTGACGGTGATGAAAGTGTTGCCTCACGGTCTCAACCCCCCTTGGGGTTCCCAAGCTTTCTCTTTGCTAATAATAAGTTCAGAAAACCACTAGAGAGGAGGGGTTCTTTAGATCTTGTGGTCGTTCCCAAGTCCAAGCTTGTGAAAGAAAACCCACCAATAGAGTAGTTGTCTATACTCGTTAATTGTCTTTGTATGTGTGATTCTCGCGCCAACATCCCCTCCTATGGCTTATTTAGGGTATTATGATTTCAATCCGGGGATTATGGTTCGTGATAGTGAGCTTTTCCCGACTCCAACACTGCTAAGTTGTGCTTTTCAGTGTATTGTTTCCATTTTCTATGAGCCAGACAAAATCTTTCAATTTTAAACTTCTTATTGATCTTATTTATCACCCCAACTTTTCTAATCTCATGCCCTTATCCTAAATCTTTTGTAGGAGGACGACGATCTTGAAAACAACTCTCTCTCTCTCTCTCTCTCTCTCTCTCTCTCTCTCTCTCTCTTATCGTAATTAGCTTACCCTAGTGGTAAGTTGTTTACACTTTTGGCACTACATATCATGTTCAAAACCTAAATTTCTCACCTCTCTATTACTCCATAGATATCTCTTAATTCGCTAGATGCCACTATGGAATGTAGGGGTTGAACCCATTACCACCTGGTCTCTCTCTCTCTCTCTCTTCTCTGGTTAAGATTGTGATACCTTACCGGTCACAATGGTTTTAATACATTTCTTTATGTTACATCCATTCCCAATCTATGATTGGCACATGTTTTTCTAAGACATTTGCGACATTTAACAATAACTAAATAAAAACGTATTCAACTTTGGGTGGCTATCACGATGCTTCAAGGGAGCATGCCATTGTATTCTAAAATTATAATGCACCTATATGATTATGTTCATATTCCAAATCATCTTTGAATACATGCTCAAGGCATTTGGCAACATATTATTTTTGTTGCTCATTGTTGAACTACCACTTTCCCCCTTGACAATTGTATGGAAACTTTTGATCATTGACCATGTGTGAACTTTATTTTATGTCAGGGTGTAAGTAGTCTAATGAGATTTATAGACATTGAGTTTACACCTTGAGTTCAAACTCATTTTTGTTAATTGATCATAGGGTGTGGTGTAAACCTAACCCAATTCTTACAAACATACCTTGTGTATGTAGAACTTTAACGATGGTGAAATTATAGAGTGCCCTACTCTAAAATTGAAAAAAAGAGTTTTCTTGATGGCCCTAACAAGCATCCCAAAATACTTCTAACCAAGAATGGACTAATTTTATTTTATTTTATCCAAAAAATATCCTTTCATTAGTTATAAACCGTTGTTACAAGATTGTTGACCAAGAATGGATTAATTATGTTTCAAGTTATCACGTTAGGGCAATAAACCATATTCAAATTAGTCACCATATTATTGAATTCGATAAATTAGAAATGACAAATGATTTATTCATGACTTTAGTGAAGTGATTGTCTTATGCATAACCAAACATAAATCAAATGTGTCGTGTGTGTGCACCCACATGCATGCATGTATGTATATTTGTATATGCATATGTGCGTGTAGCTAGGTATGCATGTGTGTAGGTAAGAGTGCAAGTAAGGTGTTGCGTAAGGGATTACATGTGTGTGTAATATACTATTACAAACATAAAAATGTAGGTACACATAATACACCTTGGGCAAATCACATTGTTCACGCTTTCAATATTATAACAACAAAGATGTTGATTGCATGTACATCATCAAAGAAAATATAATAAATTAAGAAACGGTTAAGCTTCATCATTATCCATTACAATTTTGAACTCTCTACTTTGTGGTAAATAATGACGTGAAAGGGAACCCGTTGCAAATGTGTCGAAGTCCTATTATGTATATATAGTATATAGTTTGATACACATCCAACTTTTCATGAATGAAATTGTTTTGTACTCAAAGTTAATTGCAAATTGAAAGAACCATGTGACAAAATTCAACTACAAAATTATCCACCAATGATTTCAGGGTTAATAGGACACTATTTTGATGATTACAAAATACCATTGAGAGAATGAAAGCTTAGTGTTAGGAAATATTTCATTCAGAATGGGAAGAAGGATCGCATAGTGGTGATTGTTATCATCCATGCATGTACGAGACTCATTAATGTTAAGCAATAAATTTAAGAAGAAAATAAGGAAGAACGGGTGCTAGACTACTAGACCAACCATTAACAAAGATGGGAGATGGATATGAGTACCCCATCGGCATCATACTACCAAACATGAACATGGATCATACAATGGGTTTAAAGGAGGAAAGTGTGTGTATATAGCTAGAGCTTTGGTAGAATGATAGTGTCCAAGTAGTAACTCTCGTCCATTTCTGGAGTAGTTAACCTTTGTTTATAGGCACAAATCCTACCTACTGATTTGTCTATTCACACTCGACCATTTCATCATTCGAAGAGGTCAAGTAACGAAATTCTAGTTAGAAATGATCTTTTATCATAGGTTTGAGAATAACTCAATCCTTACCTGTCATTCCTTATGAAGTAACACACAACTTGTAATCTTAAGGTTAGAGAAATGTAGTTGTGGTCAAGCTCATAATAATGCCAATCAATATTGGAAAAATATGTAAATGACCTATAGAGATAAATTATAAAGAAGCCAAGCCCCAACTTCAAAGCCTGGTAAAGACACGTTATAGGTATGATCAATAATGAATCAAAGAAAACTTGGATGAATGAAAACAACAACACTAGGGACTTGCAAGAAATTAAAATATTATGAGATATTCCTCCTTGACTTTGCCCAAAGGTTCCCAACAACCATAAATAGGGCAAGATAATATAAGACGATCCAAGAACAAAGTCATGCCTATGTATATAAGTACAATAAGCACCTCTCGAACCAAAGAATATTGTAAATTGAACAAGTCATCAAAATTCGGAGCACCTTTGCATATTATTGCAAAAGTTAGAGTAGGTACATGGATCTATAAACAACATATGGTAGCATATCATCCGTCATATATGTGTTATTAACAGAAAATCTCCATGCCTCGTGGCATCCTTATAGTATGCATATAAGGAGTTTAGCAATATAAGGAATACACCCTTCAAATGTTTAGCCACATAGGGAATACACCCTAAGGAGTTGCATACATTTGGAAGCATTGAACAAGGAGATGGAAATACATGCAAAGGCATCAATTTGCATAAGAAGTCAGGTGGCAAATATTGTAAATCCACGCATCCATGCAATATTCTTCGTTCCCACCCACAACATCCCACGCAAGATGGAGGAGAGATTCTCAAAAGGGATTGGGGAGTAACACATATATACCTTGGAAATGCATTTTCATGAGTTTAAAAGAGAGATTTGAGCGTATAACAATGCTTTCATATTATGATGTCCCCGCCCTTCATAGGTTCCTTAAATCGATCACTTTATTATGGTGTCACCAAACATCTCTTTTCCTAATTTCAATGTCATGACTTCTATTCATTTACTATTTGCTCTACTTCTCCTCAAAAATTCCTTGAAGTTTTTTTCTTACTTTATATTTAGCCTAAGTTCCAAGCTTTCATTAAAACTCGTAGAATCCCAAATAATTCATATGGACATATTTGTTGCCACCATGTTGGGGTTCATCCTCCCAATAAAGACCATTTGCAGTGAACATCATCATTCTCAATATTGATTCAATATTAATGAGTGCAGTTGCACTGTGGCGCCATGTCACCCCACCTCTTTGACACCAGGCTGCAATATCTTGCATGTGCATATGTTCACATGATAATGTTATCACATTTAGGTGACTCCTGAAGCCGAAATCAAAGTAAGGCGAGAAGCTTTGGTCTTATGTAACAAGATGCTAGATGTGGGTGATTCGAAAGGCATGCTTGAGGTGTTTTTGTGATGTGTTAATGGGCGGAAAGCATTGGGTATACATACATACATACATACATACATACATACATACATACATACATACATACATATAATATACATATAGATAATATGCATACACACATGCATGCATGCATACATACATTAATGTGTCTATTAGCTTCCAAATCATAAATAGGCACAAATGGTGCATGTCGCTCAATTGATGGCGCTAACAATCGACAACGGTTTGGTTTGGTTTGAGAGGGTCCAAATCGAACCGTTTAAATTTTTTGAAACCTAAACCGAACTACGAAACCGTTAAACATTTTTCAATCCGTTAAACCATTAAACCATAAAAACCGCGGTTTCGTGATTCGATTTTGGTTTTCAACTTAGGTCGAATTTTAATTTTAAAATTTATAATATTTCATTTTTTAAAATTTTTAAAATTTAAAGATGTTCCTAAAATGTGAGAATAAGGTCTAAAAATGAAAAGATTGTTTAAAATCAATTTTTAAAATTTAAAAAAAAAAAAAAAAAAACTATTAAACCGTTTAAACCGTGGTTTTTGACTATTGAAACCGAACCATTAAAAAAAACCTAAACCTAAACCGAATCAAACTGAGCCGTTAAGTCGTTAAGCCGTGATTTCGCGGTTCAGTTCGGTTCAAACCGAACCGTTGCCGATTGTTAGATGACACGTGTGATCTACATCGTCCGATTTTAGGATAAAAAAAACGTGCAATAAAAAAAGTTGGTAGAGGTCACCCAACCTACTACCTATTGTGGATGCCGAACCTACACATTGTTGTCGCCCAACCTATTTTAATTGTGGTTGCCAAACCGATGTGTGGTCGCCCAACCGACATGTGGTTGCCCAACCCATTAAGTGTTGTGGGCGTCCAACCAAACAACTCATGTCGCCCAACCACATGTAGCACTGGTCAAGTTTGCTTGCCCAACCGACATGTATAAAACCCTGAAACCTGTCATTTTCTCGCATTTTTTCAAATGAGATTGTCAGGGTTTTTTGTCAGGAAAGGATTTCAGGCAGTCAGTCATCAATTACGTCCATTCGCCACATCTACCATCGCCACCCATTTACTTCCCAAGTATTTATTGTACTTGTTTCTACTTTTTCTACAAATTTTTCTTGGTGTAAATCATATTTTTCATGTCGAGGGTTTTATGTGATCACTTGATTTCAAAAAATGTTTAGGGTTTGGCTTAATTATTGATTATTTAGGGCATAGTATGAACCATACGTACATTTAAATTCGTGAACGTTTCAATCATTCGAGTATGGTAAATACCATACTTTTGGATTAACTATTTATTAAGAGGTAAATAAACCTAAAAAAAGGAAAAAAAAACAAAGAAAAACCTAAAAAAAGGTGAAAAAAACAAAAAACAAAAACACAAGAATGTTTGAATAACATGCATTTGTTTTCCAACATACGAAAACGAATGTTATGCTAGACGAACACGAATTTTACGTACTATGATTTAGGGTTTTGGTTGATTTATGATTAACTGTTTTGGTGTAAATCATATTTTTCATGTCGAGGGTTTAGGACTCGGGAAAATGTTTAGGGTTTTGTTGATTATTGATTTCCGAAAATGTTCTAGGGTTTTGTTGATTATTGATTTCAGAAAATGTTCTAGGGTTTTGCTTGATTATTGATTATTTAGGGTTTTGCTTGATTAGAGATAATATTGGGTGGAATGTTAGGAAAAAGAACTAGGTTGAAATGGGCTGATTTTGATAGAGGAGAAGTTGGATTGGTAAGGAATTGGCTGTATTTTTCTTCTTCGTCGATTGAAAACAAAACCCAGATTTGTCGCACAATTTGGGGTGGAAACATTATGTATACAGAAATCGATAGAGTGTTTATGATGCGTTCCTTTCAGCCTTCTCAAAGTGGTCTATTTTGGTATGGTATGTTTTCATCTTTATATGTCTTGTTGGGGGTCAGAGCTTATAAAAACTCTCATGACTGTCTATATTTTGATATTTTGCGGTCTAGACGGCTTCATTCTATCGTTATGGAAGACGAAGTTGTATCTCAAGGGAGTATGTTGCATGTTCGTATATTGTGGAAAAAGGATAAAAAATGGATGTTGAATCCACACCCAAATGATATAAACAATTTATCTTAATTGTGGGTCTACGAGAATAAGCCTATTGACAAACTTTTGTGGGATCCCAATGAATGGAAATGGCAAAGCATATTACCACAAGGAATGCTAGGCAAGCAAATCCCATTTTTTCAGTACTCGGTAAAAATGGGTAGAGAATTGCTAAGGAGGCGCGTGGTTGTTACGCCAGCAACACGTAAATTTTGGAACTTGGGTAATGTACGACACTCTTGGTTAAATGCTTATTGGAAATGACTATGGACCATGGAAATTCCTAGAAAAGTTGTATTGTTTAGATGGTTGTTGGTACATTATGGCACCCCTGTGAAGTCATGGATGAAGGGGCATTGCCATGATTTAAAATGTGACAATTATGATTTGCCCAATGGAACAGTGCACCATGTTTTATGGGTATGTCCTATAGCTAGAGCAATATGGAAAAGAGTGTTGAGAATTTTGTATCCTATTTATGGTAAACAAGTGTACACATGGGGTTTTGTGAGATGGGGAAGGTTGGCTGACGAAATACATAATTATGAAAGGGACTGTGTTGATTTTCTTCTCCTCTTTCATGGAAGACAAGTGTTGGAGGCCTCTTATGCTACACCAATCCATTGTTTGGAAGAAGACAAGGTTTGGTCTACTATATCTTCTTTAGTAGTTTGGATGTTATGGAAGGCAAGATGTAAGTGTGTATTTTAGAATGTCAAATTGAATGTGGTTGAGTTAGTCAAGGAGATATGGTTGATGCTCCTGCATACTCTAAGAGGTCAATATGAAGCAATACATGGTGAGCCTAATGTTGTGTTTTGCAAGCAACAACAATTTCGCGAAATTTGGAAAAAGGCAGAGGTCTTCACCTATTTTGGGGACAGAATAAAATGGAGATACGCTCCACCAAGATGGCTTTTTCCGCCCCCTGTCTTGAAAAGACCTTGCATGAGGGTTTCCACTACTACACATGTTGATTCGTGTGGGTGGGAGGGTTGTAATAGATTGTATGGATACTTTGTAGCCTTTGGGCATCTTTTCATTAATACCACGGTGAATCTTGATTTTTTTATATTTAAAAAAAAAAACAAAAAACTATTGGGTGTGCGTGAGTATTGATTTCAGAAAATGTTTGATTTTATATTTACGATTTTGCTTGATTTCTATATGTTTTCTTTTGCTTGAATTAGGGTTTATTCTGAAATCATACTTTTCATGTCAAGGGTTTAGGGTTTGGGAAAATGTTTAGGGTTTTGCTTGATCACTTGATTTCAGAAAATGTTTAGGGTTTGGCTTGATTATTGATTATTTAGGGTTTTGGTTTATTTATGATTAATTGTTTTGGTGTAAATCATATTTTTCAAGTCGAGGGTTTAGGGTTCAGGAAAATGTTTAGGGTTTTACTTGATTATTGATCGTGTAGGGTTTAGTTTTTTGCTTGATTTAGGAGTTTTGCTTTTGCTTGATCGTGTAGATGGCTGCTAGGTCCAAGTACAAAGAGTGGTGGGATTCTGATAAGGGTGACATATATCCAACTAAAGGGAGGTATGTCATGAACCAATTTTGATTGCTAGTGGTAATGATATGTGATGCATGTATGCTAACCGATGATTTGTTAAAGGGTTTTCGTAACTTAGAAGACATTGGAGAAGTTGTGCATCCAACATGTTTGAGGGTGGAGAGAGGTTGGACTAGGCACTGGTGGTTTCTCGTCCTCGGATTGACCCCATACAGGACATGGCATCATTTAGGGAAAATGCTCCTCCAAATGGTATATGGATTTGGTCTCATTGTATTATCTTAATCTTCTTGTAACAAATGGTCTGGCCTATCTAACGCATACTCAAACAACAGATTGTGAGTTCCCAAACTCGTTGTATAGGATTGAAAGAGATGCACATGGGAACAAGCCTCATGCATGTATTGTGGTTGAGTATTGCCGCCTCTTGCCAAGGTGGTATCAGGAAAAATGCGACATGGAAACACACTTACACGGGGCACATGCAATTGACATAGTTATGCCATGAAGGAGGAGGATAACGAAGGAGGAGGGTACTCCGGGGGCATGCTTCAATCACTATGAGCGCTAGAGATCGCTCAAGTGTTTCATGAACCCCGAAATCAAGTACCACGGAAATAGGCAATCATACATCCAAAATTTGAAGGTTAGGTCCGTTTCGAGGTTCAACTCCACTCCAATTGAACTCCGACTTGACACCGAGGCAGGGTTCGCGGCGAGATTTATGGAGCACAAGATGGCCATCAACGACTCCAGAAAGGATGAACGGATGGAGATGTTGAAGAAGAAGATTGCATCCTGATTGGATTCTTATGTAAGTATGAGCCTGTCATGCTTTTTTAGTGTCGGAGGGTTAAATCTTTGGATTCAAATAATAACATGTGTCTATTTGATGTGAAACAATGTAAAAAGGTGGGGATATCCACCGAAGAGGATGGCATGTCAACTGATACACCAAAGGCACAAAACCCATCCGATGTGTCCACGCCACCTAGACGGAGACGACTGAAAATGCAAGTTAGACGGAAGGAGGTCGACTCAAACACAAACGTTGTCCCATTAACATTAGATTTAGATGAGGCAACGCCTATTGTGGCCATAGTAAAAATTGGAAGTGCCAAGACCACCAGATCGTGGATCCAAACACCGGCCAAACTATTTGTCAGGTTTAGGATTTGTGTTTTACAATTTGTATATTATAGTGATTTAAGTGTGGCTCGATTCATGATGCATGTATCTTTTTTTGACATAGGTACTAGTTGACCAATGGAAGGCTCGATCTCGCCATTCACGTTGCGTAGTCAGAGCTTCAGACGATATGCAAGGATGGAGAAATGGCATCCACATGAACCATGACATTATTCACCATGTGGATGGAGTACCCCTTGCCCCATGAGGTGCCAGAACGGTTCACTGTAGTCGACCCACTTTGGGTGTAGTTACACAAACAAACGACGAATGTGCAAGACATCCTCAGATGTGTGGCCGAGCGTGATTTCATCGTCATTCTGATTGGGGTATCGGGCCATTATGTGTTTTGGACAAAGATGCAACAAAAAGTTTATGAGTTGATTAGCATAGTAGTCTTTTATGATCCATTGAACAACGAGGTGACCAACACCGTGCGGAGTCTTGCAGATATCGCGATTCAAACAATTGTTAGTGCAACGGAAGACCACACCATTGTGTTGGAGGGTCAACAGCACGTAATGCACATCCCAACTCAGAAAAATGGTTGGGATTGTGGCTTTTACGTGATGAAGACTATACAGATTTTGGTCAAGGAGTTTTTACTAGGATGGATATCTCCGGATTTTGTAAGTGTGATTGCAAATGTATGCCTCATGTGGATTGGATAAGTCTTGTTCTTATACATATTTGGTGACAAGGCACAGATATGCGGTTCACCAAATATGATGTGGATTCCCTTCAGATTCAGGTCACAGGGTGGGCACGAAGGGTATTGGGATTTCCAGTTGCGTAGGGTGGGCACATTTTGAAAATTTTGTATAGCTATCAAATTTTGTGAAATTTTGTATATGGTGGATATTGTAAATATGGTATTATATTTTGTATGCGGTGGATATTGTAAATATGGTCTTATATTTTGTATACGGTGAATCTTGTAAATATGGTCTTTTTTTTCTTCAAAGATTTTCCTCATTAGTATTAAGAGAAAACATGTGAATGCTACAACTTAAGCTTGTGTGCCCAAAAGCTTACAATTTTCATGTACAATGATATACGATAATCTTGTAAATATGGTCTTATATTTTGTATACGACGGATATTGTAATTATGGTCAACTTTTTGTATACGGAGGATTTCTATATGGCGAAAATGCCACTCATTGTATATCGATTAGCCTTATTAATGGATTAGCTATGAAAAAGATTGATTCAAAAAAAGTTGTTTATCTCAAGTGTTGGTTCCCTAAAAGTTTGATTCAGAAAATGTTGTTGTTAATCTCAAATGTTGGTTCCCCAAAAGGTTGATTTAGAAATGTTGTTTATTCAAGTGTTGGGTCCCAATAAGTTTGATTAAGAAAATGTTGTTGTTTATTTCAAGTGTTGGTTCCCAAAACAATTTATTCGGAATTTAATGTGGTTGTATACAAAAGTGTTGGTTCCCAAAATGTTGTGGATTAAAAAATCTCTAGTTTTTTATTCACCAAGTATAGTCTACGATGAAAAATGCCAAGTAGTTGATTCATTGCATACAATTTTGTCCAACCTATATTAATTAGGTCGCCCAACCTGTTAATCCGGTCACCCAACCTGATTGATATGGTCGTCCATTCTATTATCAGGTCGCCCAACCTACTATAATCAGGTCGTTCATTCTATGATAAGGTCGCCCAACTTTCTCAACAGGTCGCCTAACCGACAACAACCAACAACCAACAACCAAATTAACATGTTTTTGATTAAACAACAAAAATAACAATCATATTAATGTGTTTTTAATCATAGAGTTTGAGTCACTATAAACCCTAAACCGTCGTTTTAATAAGATTTTATTCATACTCCAATTAATCTGATCCACATCTAATTCATACTCTAGCAAGGCACATCTTATTCATACTCCAATTAATCACATTTGATTCTGAAATTTTCAATTAATCACAACCTACTATCCAATTAGTCACATCAAGATCACTGCATGAATCCACATGACCAGGATTTGATCACCTCATTATATGATTACGAGGATGGTTATGCATTTGAATCATACTCCACAACTTTCGACGAAGAGTTGGAGTCGTCTGCATCTGATGAAGAGTTGGCATGGTCTTCATCCGACAAAGATTGTGATTTGTCTTCATCTGAACGGGAGGAGGAGGAGGTTGATCCCTTCATGCACTGTTCGGTCATGTATTTTGCTTTCACAAGAGGTACGATGATTTGATGCTTAAATATTTATCGGGTCAAGTTAATGTAACGTTTGAAACATTAAGTGTAGTCGCAAGGGGTGCACCTCTCAATCTCCATGCATGGAGGCGCATGAAGAGTCGTTTCATGCTCAGAAATGAGAGTGCGATCTACCTTAAGGAATCACCTAATCTTCAGGTTATGTACGTAGAGAATTGGAGGGAGGTAGTATTGGTGTCACATGGTAGCGCATCACATTGCCTATTGACGGGTACTCTGAAAGAGTTAAAGAGACATTGGGCCCATGACCTTCGTGACTATGGGTTCACTAGTGCGTATGTGAAAGCATTGGTTGACCAATGTGGTTTTCAACTTGTGTCGAAGTCAACTCTTGCTGACATGGGGAGGCAAGTGTTGTGAAATATAAAAAGTCTAGACCTAGACAAGTGATCGAGATAGATGATATGCTCACAGATGTTCAATCAAAGTATCACATCCGCTTGCGTAAAGGGGTTGCGAGGGGTGCATGAGTGACTAGGTTCAATTGTCATCGAGCCGGTGCGTCTCGATGTCAATATCTGTGCACTCGACGTAGAAAGCCTTCATCCCGAGGTGCGTGTACTTTCAATGTGGGTGTTCGACGGAATGACAGGGTTGACCATGGGACCATGGCCATTTCAATATATGGACCTCATCGTGGTCATGTACGGGGAAGTAGACCGGATGCATACTATTTGCCGGCACGCCCAAATGTTATAAGTAGTTGCAAAGATGATATTTTTGATATTGAATGTGCAAGGCATGTGGCATGGATGAGCATGTGTAAGGAAACATATCATATGTCCAAGGCTAGTCCATTAGAACATGTTAGTTATAGGTTCTTTATGATACCAAAGGAGGTCCATAACATGGCCAACAAGTTAAAAATTGGGAGTGCCATGTTAGAGGTTGATTGATTTTTGATGATGCAAGATGCCTATGCACTCTGAGATCTTGGGAAGGTGGCTCATGTCCAACCTTACTTGCCTGGTGAATATGGATCTCTCGCAAGGCGACCATTTATCTTAGTGCTTCAAGATGAATGGATGTTAGAAATGTGTGAGTGATTGTCAATAAACAACTATTGGGCAATTGACTCCACGTTTAAAACCAACCAATTTGGGTTGCCATTATATGTAGTTGTGGCCCCAAACGCCATGGGAATTAGCATCCCATTATGGTACATGATATGTAGTTTTGATAAGAGGTCAAACCATGACCAAGTTGCTTTAGAAACTTGCTTGAGAATCATATTTGCAAGGATGCCCAATGTGAGGCCAAATGCGATAGTCATCGATAAAAGTTGAACATCATATAATGCCATAAGTAATGTGGTTGCAGCAGACCATCAATCTTGGATTGTTGCAAATGGGCAAAGGTCGCAAACACATTGTCGACTTTCATTGTGTCGGTTCCACACCAAAAAAGCATGGGTGGACAACTTTTTGCCAAAGGTAAGTGCAAATGAGAGAAACCATCTTTATCAGCGGATGTGCCAACTCATGCAATGCATTATAGAATTCACATTCAATGCCCAATGTGAGGAGTTAAAGGTAGAATATGCAAACAACCTAGGTGTTTGGCAATATATAGGAGGATGGTGTGGCTTGACATGTGTGTGAAGGAAATTGTGGCCCAAGTTTGGTAGAATGTTCAACTACAAACATGTTGACACTACCAATATTGTGGAGAGACATTGGCATTTTGTCAAATATACTGCCTTGAGAAGAAGAATAAATCAATCAATTACCAATCTTGTGCATGTTTTAATCGGGGATAGTGAAATTGGCACTTGCATTAGAGGGGTCGTTATTGAATGGTACAAGCAACGACAAGAAACATGTGAGAGTGGTAGATTTGCACCCAATGCAACTTGTAGGGATCAAAGGTCAAGACTTAAAGAGGCCAAGAGGATACTAGAGAGGTATGAAACTAATATTGTGACAGTGCATATCGTGGACGAGCCCCGATATTGGTTTAAAATATTGAGCTTGACAACTCCCACTCTATGGTATAATACATATAGTTTCAGTGGTCAAATTGTGATTGCCAAGACCTTGCGAGTAAATGTAAGAATATACTTAGCATCCGGATGATTATTGAGAGGCACATGCCACATCTATGTGGGTCGTTGCCTTTTATAGATCACGTGGCCCATATGCACAATGACCATTTCACAAAAATAGAAGTGGAAACAGAGGTAGAACCAATCGACAAGACAAACCCTATAACATCATATATGGAGGAATGGACATTAGAATTACAATCGGCCGAGGTAGCTATTCAATGTCTCAGGCAAGGGTTATGATCCCTTGACCGTGCAAAAGTTTTGGCATGTATGCCATCCATTTTAGAAATGAGTCAGATGGTGTATCACGTTGGTGCACCGAAACCAACCAATGAAGAAGACGGTGGATCCATAAGGCGGAAGCAAGCAATTGGTGCGAAGAGAGGAGCATTGGTTGACATTTCACAAAGATCCCATTGGCAACTCCCCAAACACTTCCAAAAAACATATCGGATAAATGCAAAGAGGTGCAAGTCGACCTAGGAGGTGGTTGCCAATATGTGTGACAGAGATGATTTGATGCTTGCATTGCGATGCTGTGACCTTCAGATCAAGGGACTCGAATGCTGATTGTTGCAAGAATTGTAGCAGCATCTTGCCATCATTCGCAGATGAGCCATAAACATGGCTTGAGTGGTTGTTTAGGAACTTAAATTAGTTTAGCCAATTTCGAATGACTAGATTTTAAGTTGATTTATGTTTCAAGTATGTTTTAAGTTGAATTTTTGGTGTTAGGTCTAAGTGTGTGTATTTTTTGAACTTTTATTTTTTATGTTTTAAGATGATATTTTGTTGTTAAGGCTAAGTTTTTAAGTATCATGGTGAAGTTTGTTGATTTTGGAAGTTTTAATGTTTTAGTCTATGACTGTTTGATGTGTTGTTTTAAGTTTTAAGTTTCAAGTTCAAACTTATTAGAAGATTTTGGTGGAAATGATACATTTGGTTGGGCGACCGGGTACGGTTGGGAGACCTGCCACGATCAAGGTTGGGCGACCTCTGACAACTATTTATTTGCGCGTTCTTTCTTATCCAATTCGGACGGTGCAGATTGTACGCGCCATCAACCGAGGGACCTGCATCCTCTGTGACCGCGATTCCTCGCCAGCCCTATTTATGATTTGGTAGCGGATAGACACGAACATACATACATACATACATACATACATACATACATACATACATATGTATGTATGTATGTGGTAGTGAATGGGCAAGTTTAACACAAGAACAGGGGACAAAAACTATATAAAGAATAGGAACAGACCAGTTCCTTTTTCCATCGAAGATTTCAGCGGGAAATGGAGGGAAATGCACAGTCCTCGTTTGATCCTGTAAGAAATGTCTTCTCTCTGATTTAGGGTTTTGATGTACATTTATACATGTACGAATTCAATAACTGTTAAGATTTGCGTGCGTAAATATATAGAATGTATATTCAGATTGAGCCTGATTGTGTATTTGTTCATTGCATAATCAAAAGGTCAATACAAACCATATATGGGTTTAGGGTTGAGGGTGAGTTAAATCAAGGTAGACATAGGCATGTATTGACCCCTAAACTCTATGCATGTATATTTGTGTATGTATATGTAGATGTCTGTATATACACATACACTCATGCACGCATATAGACTGAAGTCAGAGTACCCACTAAAAATGTCATACCAAGCTTACTGCCAATGCATTTTTAATGGGTACCCAGAATTCAGTCTACTTATGCGATCATCAATTTTCCTTCATATGATTTAGTTTTATCTTGTGAATGGGTGGATTTTAAGATAAGAGTAATAGCTCTTAAAAAACTCTTGTTTTGTACTGATGACATATTCCATGGGGTGTGATGAGAGCAAAGTAAAAAATGGCTTTTTTTTAACTTTTTGAGCTCAACTCACCATATCAATGCCCATTACAAGTTATGTCGGGAGTCCTTCAAACAATGGACTTAGACTTATCTATATGTCAGAAGATCTAGATATGATCTAAATTTCTTCAAGTCTGTGATAAGATATAGGAAAGAGAAATGGGTTGAGAACATGAAAAGTTGTTGCGTCTTGTCAGTATTGGGCGACATTTCTTTCTATTTAATTTAGGCTAGGACTAAACATTAAGGAAAGTGACAGTTTCGAAATGCATATTCATTGAGAGGTCATGTTTACTAATATCTAGAATTACTCATATACAACATCCTATCATTCATTGGCAGGAAATCAAGCAAGGAGTGAATACCACCACAGGCCCACACTCTGAAATCACATTGATCACTGGTATTACACTAGGACACTCTTCTTGTAGACCGAGAAAGTAGAATTGTCATCAGTGATGAGCTACATGTAGTCTATCATCTACATAAGCTTGTGGTGAAAGTTCAACTTGGGAATGAGGATGAATGGACTGGTGGTGCGGAAAAGATTCTTAGCTCAAGTGGTATTGCTCGTTGCATTATAGCTAGATTAGGGACAAAATGATAAAAAGAGATAGCTTCATGAGGAAAAGAAGATAAAAGGCAGAGAAAGTAAGGAGCTTGAGGATTGATCAGAGAAGAAAAGGAAAACCTAAGATTGAGAGTATATTGAGGGTGAGTTAAATCAAGATAGCACAGGGGTGGCCGGTAGGATTGTAACTCCTCCATGAAGGAGCATGCTTTCGATCAAGATGCATACTCATTGATCAATGCAACAAATCTTTTCCACATCTTTGGCTCCTGAAGCTTATTTTTACTTGAGTAAACCTCAGGACAATTTAACTTGCATAGGATTGTAACTCCTCCATGAAGGAGCATGCTTTCGATCAAGATGCGTAATCATTGGTCAATGCAACCGATCTTTTCCACATCTTTGGCTCCTGAAGTTTATTTTTACTTGAGTGAGCCTCAGGACAATTTAACTTGCATATCATTTCTTACTTCCCATAAAGATCTAGGTTGGTGTATTGGAAATCTCAAACATGGTTATTCTTGGTATGAATAAGTTCAGTATTAAAGTGCCCAAAAAAGACCAATTTATTGTGGAAGTCACACTATTTGATATGATCCCAATGATCTTATACTTTCCATCCCTGTTGCTTTAGCTAAAGAAAACCTTTGATAGGTTTTTGCTTGCCATAACCTGATTTTGCAGTACCCTGAAAAAAAAAAGAAATGCAGTTGTTATCCGAAAAGAATGGAAGAGAGAATGTTATGAAGTGTAGAGCCATCATGGTACAAGACTTGTCATTGTAAGCTATGTGTATGACTTGTTTATGGAAGAGATCATATATGTGGATGACACATATATGAGCTCTTCCATAAACTTTGTGATAACAACACTATGTCATCCATCTATGTGGAAAACACATTTATGGTCTCTCCACTCAACAACACATTATATGTCCTAATTTTTCATCTAAAACGTCTCCAAATGTGAAACAACACATTATATGTCCTAATTTTTCATATCAAGAAAGATGAATTTTCTTTCCAATATTCTAGCATGACTTCCATCAGTTTTGCTCCTCTTTTCCAATATTAAGCGAAATTGGGGATCACCTACAAGTCTCGTGGAAAAGCATTTTGACATTGTTATGATGTTTTTCATAATGTTTTCCAGTTTTTTATTATCATTCCTGCATCTTAAATAATAATAATAATAGTAATAGCAAACGTTTTCATATAGAAAAGTGCGTCTCAATGTTTTAGGCATGGTGGATCATGGAATAAAATGATTGCAAGGGAATGAAGCGTTCCTTGTAATGCTAAAGTTTTTTTGCGGAGAGTCATATCCATCATTGGGGTTTCATCCATAGTGTGTACCATGCAAAAGAAGATGGTGTCTTTTCTTATGTCATTCTGCCATAGATGATATTGCACATAGAAGTTCTTTTGTTGTCTGGTTGCTTGCCATACAGGAAATGCTAAAAAAATCTAATTTTTTTTGTATTTAAGATATGATTTAAACTTCCGCTCTGAAGTGTTCACTCTAAGACATAATTTAAACTCAGTACCTGAAACTCAGTGAATTTAAAGCCTGGAAACATTAATGAGATTCAGATCAAATTAGAAAAACATAGACTTTTATAGATCTTAGTATGTAATGCATGATGTATCCATATAAAAAGGAGAAGTCGCAAAACATGAGATGAATCATCAAATTGGGGAAGAAAATAATAGTTAAAAGTGTTCAAACTAATGTCAACATTTGATCATCCCAATTCACTCTGTGACTATAAACTTTCTAAGTGGTGGTTTTTGGGTCTGCAGGATACAGTTGTGGAAATTTTCAGATTAGTATGGGCTCGAACATTAAGAGGTGTTTCCAAATGGATCTCTTGAAACTTTCTAAAACAGTTAAGATTTTGTGGATGTTGATACTAACAATGACATTTTATATCATCTTCCAGAGCGGGAACAGAAACAAGACAATGATCTAGTGGAAGTAGAAGTGGGTATCACTTTATCAGTAATTAGTTACTATTATTGAAAATTTCAATGTATATGATGAAATCTGACTCATGTGACAATTTTCTTCCAGAGTGGGTTGGCTGCTACCAAGAAAAAAAAAGTGACCACTGGTAATGCAACAATAGATTTTTTCATGTTTTTTTTTGCTCTGGCTTCATTATTTCACAAGCTATAAATATATATTTGAAAATATGCTATATGGGATTAAGCTTGTTTTGTTGTTTGGATTGGTTTTATGATTCCACAAATTTAGATATGATATATGAGCATTAGCAATCTTCTTGTTTTTTGTTTCACAAGCTGTGTACTTCTACATATTCTTAACGTGGTGGAGTTCAACAATCTTGCTTTAAAAAAAAACCATGTGGATGGCAGCTAATGCGAATTCGTTGAAGTTAAGCTGCGAGCTTCTGAAGCTGTTTGTCACAGGTACGTAAGGGATCAATCTCTTTCTTATATGTTTTCCTTAATGGGATTTAAGCTTTATTGTTATAAGGCAATCGAGGGTGAATCTGGGAATTGAACTCTTGACCTATTGGCTTATAGCCCTCGATATTGCAGAAGTGTGACCGGATGTTTTTGCTTTACTTTATACAATTTAATGTTACCCAGAAGCTATAGAACGAGCTGCTCTTATAGCTGAAGCAGAAGGCATGGTGGTGATTGAACCCACCCACTTAGAGAGAATATTGCCTCAGCTTCTTTTGGATTTTTGAAGCACTTTGCTCTCAACAACAATCATGAGTGATATGAATGTCTTCAGAAGGAAACACCTTTCCGGACCGTTTTTCTTTTCAACACTTTCTATGCATTTCGCACAGTTGTTATATCCAGCCTTTTATTTTGGTTTTCAAGCTGGGGTTCATTGGATGGCGAAGCTTTTGTTTAGTGTTAGTCAATGAAGAAGTCTAATTGTATCAAAAACTCGAGTTCCATTGTTGCAATAGGGGATATGGTGTTTTGCTTTTTCACCATCTTTGCAATTTGGTATGAGGAAGCAGACATTGTATTAGTAAATGTGTTCATTCTATCACTGGATTCATGAATCCTTGCATGTAATAGATGCATATACATGTGTAAATATGTTGTGTAACATTTTCGGTTTCTTGTATACATGCATTTTTGTTTTATAAGTAGGGTTATGTTTGAGACATCAGTTGTGTATAATGCATTTATCAAGCATGTAAGTTTGATAGTGCCAACATATAGGGTCTTAGTTTTTGAAGAATGTTTGCTATCTTTATATTAAGAAAATACAACCTTGCCTTTTACCCGTAATAAAACCTAATAATGTCACCACTGGTTAATGAAGTCAATACGATGTAGGATTGCATGAATGAGGAGCATAGAGTAATAAGAGAGTGAGAGTAAGCTAAGGAAGATTAAGAAAGAGTTTGCATATTTGAGGCTCTGATAGTGTGAGGTATTCACATACATGGGTCCATGTTTCTAAGGTGTAATATACATGCACATTTTACTCATGTACATTCTGTTGGCTACGAATGAATACATGGTTCTATGGATATTTTTTGGTTAAGGTTAAATTTAAGTGTGATGTTAATAGAGAAAATCAACATTCATGAGGGGCGAAGCTTTATGAGATGTTAATAGAGCAATTGAAGCATCACTTCATTCCTGGTCTGATTGACTTGACAAAGACATATTTACTTGAATAAGACGTTTAACTAATCTACCTCTTGTCAACAACCAAATATGTTTTTTGTGCAAATGTTAGTAATGCAGCAGATGGGGGTCCAAAGCTAAGATGCCTTCATCTACGTAAGAGAAGAAAAAGTTATACATAATAGCAATGAATAATGGTTGTATCTCAAAGGAGGCAAGTTTACTCTCAAGCCTAAAGTGTTAATTGCATTATAAAAGGACAAGAGTGCCTAGTTGCTTAACCTTTTGTAGTCGGAGCTTGAAGGTCAATTGGTTTTTTATGTCAATTTTGTATAATACATTATTGTCTTCTACCCAAGATTAGAATCTTGTTTTCTAGTTTACAATAAGATTACACGAAATTTATTATGCACCAATCTCCTAAATCTGAAGCAAGCATTTAGGTTTTACGAGGATCTCAAATAACCAACATTGAAAATTTTAAAGTACGTTGAAAGGAATTGAAGATACTTCCAAAAGCCTCTTGTGAAAGTTAATGACCAACTGTACATCCTTCCCTTAAAGGGCTATGGAGATGAATCGATATACATCCAAAGAAGTAGAGAACAACCAATAATGGGGGCAAAACAGCCAAATCATCTTAACATCTATTACCTGAATTGGAATGCAACACCAAAGCTTTGGAAAGCAATTTGTAATAATCATTCCAGATCGGGAAAGCAATTTGTAATAATAGTTGAGAGTCTGCATGTGTATATGTT